>NW_024753649.1:0-14985 GCF_018991925.1 Homarus americanus | reverse complement strand
CAGACAGGGTTAGATAGGGCAGTGGTAAAGTTAACTAGAGCTAACAGTGAGTTCATTTCAGGGTTTCCGTCAGAACCCACTTGACTGGAGTTGACTGGAGTTGACTGGAGTTGACCGGAGTTGACCGGAGTTTGACTGCGAGAGATTGACTGCCGTTTGAGACTGCCGTTGATGATTGAGGGTGGCGATTGTCGCCATTGGACCGATCAGAGTAGGCCTGTCACTGTTTAGCGGGGTACCAAAGGATCTCTTGAGGGAATCTAGCCGTCTGGGTGCCCAGCTGACGTCGGCTCACAACACCACATGTCCCGAGCCGCTTAGGGAAACCCTCTTGCTAACGGGAAGCTAAAGCTCCTCTCAACTGCACAAGGTCTGATTGGCTCACTCTCTTCCTGCCCATTGACGCACTGGGAGTACACTGAGGCTATCTGAGTATATTAATGGTCACACACTGATACCGTGAGTCTAGGACTCTAGGAGATACCTAGAGGAACATTTTATCTTCCTTATTTCGGGTGTAGTTAACACCATTCCTCAGACTGATATTATCTTGACGTGTGTAGTTTAATAGTCCTAAATAATTTTGATAGTAGTGTTTTTTGAATGTTTGTGTCATTAAGTGGAACCAGAGTGATACTGTGATTTGATTCTTTTAATGCATCTAATTGTTCTTCATAATTCTGATGTCAGGTATAACCTTGTTCCCCAGAGTAGTGGTTAAGTTAGGTTAGGAAGTGTGCATCTGTTGGGGTGCTATTATTTTGTTGAAAGCCCGTAAGGCCTATTCATTGTAGAGTATTTAATTTCTTATTTTTTATTACCATTCCTCAGTGACTGATATTATTTTGTTGAAAGCCCTTAAGGCCTATTCATTGTAGAGTAGTTAATTTCTTATTTTTTAATACCATTTCCTAAGTGACTGATATCATTTTGTGAAAGCCCTTAAGGCCTGTTCATATGTGCAATTAACATTTCTTAATACTTTAAATTTATTGTTGCCTGTGTTTCTAATAATTTCTATGTCATGTATAACTTTTATTCCCCAGAGTAGTGGTTAAAGTTTAAGTTAAGAGGTGCGCATATTGGTGTACCATTATTTGATTGTGTTTGTAGTGTTGGAGGGAATATAAGTGTCTAAATTTTACAGTGTGGCTCATTCATCCCAGTCACAGACGCTATCCTTCCACGGGTCACGGACAGTTCATTTTGTGTAGTAGATTTAAGTGTTCTTGTGCTGGTTCGGGATTTTTCTCAAAGGGGCGCTTCCACTGCCTTTACCATCTATTAAATTTTAATAAACCCCAAGTCAAGTGAGAAATTAAAGTCCAGCAAATTCCGACCGGTTACAAATGGTAGCAGAGCGTAGTTTTTAATGTCGTGACTGATAGTACTGTGGTTGGGATAATGAACGCCATCATGTGTTGGTTAGCAATGGTAGGGATTGAACTCGCACTGATGCTCATCCTTGTGCGCGGACTGAGTTGGTTAGGCTTGACAATAGAGATGTGTATGAGGAGGAAGAGAGACGGCCGCGGGACCTTGGTACAGCTGAGAGAGGAGTTCGGAGACCTAAAGAGGGATTATCAAGCACAGGTAAACAGGTTCAAGTGGGAGTCTCAGGCACACATTCAACGGTTCAGGGAGGAAACAAGGGGTGAATGTCAGGCACACGTCCAGCAGTCAAGGAAGTGTGAGGTCCAAGTGGGAAATATAGGGGTATGTAAGTAGTTCAGAGAGGTTGATCGAGCCCTCCAGCTGAGAGACAAGACGAAGCCGACCGATTGCACTTTAGGGTGCATGGTAATGAGAAAAGGCAGGTTGTAGGGGGTGAGTTGGAGGAGTTGTGAGTAGGGCAGAGGGGATTGGAGAGATGGTTAGGTCAGAGATGTGCGTTGAGTAGTGGTTGCTGTCATGAGCGGGATTGAGTTGCTGTCATGAGCGGGATTGAGTTGCTGTCATGAGCGGGATTGAGAGTACGGTTGTAATGTCCAGGGCCTCACTAAGATGGACTGGTACATTGTCAGAGGGTTGGTCTGCCGGCATGAGGTTCGGAGACGTGGACTGAGTATTTTTTTGACACTGGATCCTCTTAGCTCAAAGGCCAGGCAAAAGGAGAGCATGTTTGTTTTGGACTGTGTATTGTTTTGACACTGGTTCCTCTTAGTTCAAGGGCCAGGCAAAAGGAGAGCATGTTTGTTTTGGACTGAGTATTGTTTTGACACTGGTTCCTCTTAACTCAAGGGCCAGGCAAAAGGAGAGCATGTTTGTTTTGGACTGAGTATTGTTTTGACACTGGTTCCTCTTAGCTCAAGGGCCAGGCAAAAGGAGAGCATGTTTGTTTTGGACTGAGTATTGTTTTGACACTGGTTCCTCTTAGCTCAAGGGCCAGGCAAAAGGAGAGCATGCTTGTTTTGGACTGTGTATTTTTTTTGACATTGGTTCTCTAGTTAAGGGCCAGGCAAAAGGGGAGGGTGATGTTCTGGTTGGATTGAGTTGGGCTAGGAAGAAATGGAGTTGCTAGCTGCGAGTGGAATAGTACAGAGTTGAAGGTGGGTTTTAAGTTGTTCTCTCAGCACATGAGGGCAGTGCTGTCTTTTTTTAGGGGGGTCGAGTGTTAGCGGGAGAGAAAAGGAGAGAAGAGAAGACGGGAATGCTGCATTTAGCAAAAGGGGTGAGGTGCAGTCCTTAGAACAAAATTTTAGGGGGGTCGTATGCATGTTTTCTCAGCACATGAGGACAGTGCTGTCTTTTTTTAGGGGGGTCGATTGTAATATTCAGAAATTTCAGAGTAATTTCAAATGCCCCGCCATGAGTGATACTGAGCGTTCAAGGTCATCTGAGGGGAGGGAGCGCTGCCTGCTCGTAGCGAGAGACTGCGGAACTAGGCCTATATGATATTGAATATGATTTACCGAATTAATAATGATGCGATTCATGAAGTTAAGGGACTATTATTGAATTTGAAATTATTATAGATCGTTTAGCAGTCTGAATAATGTTACGGGTGTCCCAAGGAGTTATTAGTTAGGCGGTAAATATATCACGTAGGCCCAAGCTAGCGCCTTGGGGAGACACGACGCTGGCTAGCCCAGTCCCGGAGAGCAGTCACACAGACAAGACGTTCCGCGCGTCCATCAGAAATAGTCACGTGGCCTAGTCACCTGTGCTGCTCTATTGCAGTATAACAAGTAAGTCTCATTCGATCTCAGACAGGGTTAGATAGGGCAGTGGTAAAGTTAACTAGAGCTAACAGTGAGTTCATTTCAGGGTTTCCGTCAGAACCCACTTGACTGGAGTTGACCGGAGTTTGACTGCGAGAGATTGACTGCCGTTTGAGACTGCCGTTGATGATTGAGGGTGGCGACTGTCGCCATTGGACCGATCAGAGTAGGCCTGTCACTGTTTAGCTGGGTACCAAAGGATCTCTTGAGGGAATCTAGCCGTCTGGGTGCCCAGCGGACGTCGGCTCACAACACCACATGTCCAGAGCCGCTTAGTGAAACCCTCTTGCTAACGGGAAGCTAAAGCTCCTCTCAACTGCACAGGGTCTGATTGGCTCACTCTCTTCCTGCCCATGGACGCACTGGGAGTACACTGGGGCTATCTGAGTATATTAATGGTCACACTGAGACCGTGAGTCTAGGATTCTAGGAGATACCTAGAGGAACATTTTATCTTCCTTATTACGGGTGTAGTTAACACCATTCCTCAGACTGATATTATCTTGACGTGTGTAGTTTAATATTTCTTAAATAATTTTGATAGTAGTGTTTTTTTGAATGTTTGTGCCATTAAGTGGAACCAGAGTGATACTGTGACTTGATTCTTTTAATGCCTCTAATTCTTCATAATTCTGATCTCAGGTATAACCTTGTTCCCCAGAGCAGTGGTTAGGTTAGGTTAGGAAGTGTACACCTGTTGGGGTGCTATAATTTTGTTGAGTGATATTATTTTGCTGAAAGCCCTTAGGGCCTATTCATTGTAGAGTATTTAATTTCTTATCTTTTATTACCATTCCTCAGTGACTGATATTATTTTGTTGAAAGCCCTTAAGGCCTATTCATTGTAGAGTAGTTAATTTCTTATTTTTTAATACCATTCCTCAGTGACTGATATTATTTTGTGAAAGCCCTTAAGGCCTGTTCATATGTGCAATTAACATTTCTTAATACTTTAAATTTATTGTTGCCTGTGTTTCTAATAATTTCTATGTCATGTATAACTTTTATTCCCCAGAGTAGTGGTTAAAGTTTAAGTTAAGAGGTGCGCATATTGGTGTACCATTATTTGATTGTGTTTGTAGTGTTGGAGGGAATATAAGTGTCTAAATTTTACAGTGTGTCTCATTCATCCCAGTCACAGACGCTATCCTTCCAAGGGTCACGGACAGTTCATTTTGTGTAGTAGATTTAAGTGTTCTTGTGCTGGTTCGGGATTTTTCTCAAAGGGGCGCTTCCACTGCCTTTACCATCTATTAAATTTTAATAAACCCCAAGTCAAGTGAGAAATTAAAGTCCAGCAAATTCCGACCGGTTACATATATATATATATATATATATATATATATATATATATATATATATATATATATATATATATATATATATATATATATATATATATATATATATATACAGGGTGTCCCATAAGTTTCCATACAACGTATCACCAACGCCATTACAAGCATAACTCCAGCTGTGCTTGAACGTGTTCTTCAGCAGTGGAGGACACGCATTGAAGAGTGTTTTCAACAGAATGGTAGTCATGTAGAGCATATTATATAAATAAAAATGGATTTTCATATAAAATTTATTTTTCCTATGTATGGAAATTTATGGGACACCCTGTATGTATGTATGTATGTATGTATGTATGTATGTATGTGTATGTATGTATGTATGTATGTATATATGTATATATATATATATATATATATATATATATATATATATATATATATATATATATATATATATATATATATATATATATATATATATATACAGGGTGTCCCATAAATTTCCATACATAGGAAAAATGTAGTCATTTAGAGCATATTATATAACTAAAAATGGATTCTCATATAAAAAGGTTTATTTTTCCTATGTATGGAAATTTATGGGACACCCTGTAGATATATATATATATATATATATATATATATATATATATATATATATATATATATATATATATATATATATATATATATATATATATATATATATATATATATATATATACACACAGAGGGTGTCCCATAAATTTCCATACATAGGAAAAATATACCTTTTTATATGAAAATCCATTTTTATTTATATATGCTGTACATGACTACCATTCTGTTGAAAACACTCTTCAATGCGTGTCCTCCACTGCTGAAGAACACGTTCAAGCACAGCTGGAGTTATGCTTATAATGGCGTTGGTGATACGTTGCTTGAGATGATTTATGTTTTGTATCTTTTCCTGATACACCAATTATGCATTTCTTGAACAATGAGGAATATATTCCTCATGGCGTGTCTGTGCTCCTATGCCCCCACTGATCATCCCATCACACAGTTCGAGCTTGACAGTGCTCGTCGCTCTAGAAAAGACACCTCTCCTGGGGATGATCAGATAACCTTCTCCGTCCTCAACGCCTGTACTAATATTCCTAACGGCCCCTTGCTTGCTCTCTACAATATGTCTTATGAACATGGGGTTCTCCCGTCCAACTGGAAAAATGCCACTATTATCCCCATCCCTAAGCCTGGAGATCCTGGGAAATATCGACCCATTAGTCTTACCTCCTGTGTTTGCAAGATGATGGAGAGGATACTCCATCGTCGCCTTCTTCACACCATAGGCGGCTTCCACAACTCCCTCAATGGTTTCATTCAACATCGCAGCACAGCACACTCCATTGCTTCCTTTTATTGCAATCAGACTGCCCGCGTCTCCGTCTTCCTTGATATCAAGGGAGCCTTTGATACGGCTCAGCCTCCCCTCATTTTAGCTGAACTTGCGCGGTTAGGGGTTAAAGGGAGACTTCTACAATGGATCGCCTCTTACCTCACTGGACGTCAGGCCCGGGTTCGCGTTGAAGGCTCTATGTCTCCTGTTCAAGAAATGAACCTCGGCGCCCCTCAAGGTGGAGTCCTGAGTCCCACCTTGTTTAACACTCTCATGCACTCCATTGCATCTCTCCCGTGGCCGACAGAAGTTGTCCACTCAGGATATGCCGACGATGTCCTCCTCCAAGCCCCTGACTACCTCAGCATGCAGGAAGCCCTTGATGTGGTCTCCAGAGAGTGTGATTCACTTGGTTTCCTTCTTTCAACTGCGAAAACAAAAGCGATGTGGCACGGTCGTGTTGTACCTCCACCCCTTCTCTTATCAGGAACGCCCTTAGACTGGGTTAATGAGACAAAATACCTGGGTGTGTATGTAACTCGCACACGTTGTCAGATCCCTGAAGTCCGCTATCTTCGAGACATATGCTTTCGGCGTCTCGCTTCCCTCTCTACCATGTGCAGGGGTTCCCTTGGTGCCACCATCCCTGTACTTCTCACCATGTACAAGTCCTTTGTCCGTTCCTGTTTCGACTACTCCGACCCTGCCCTCGTCAACATTAGTCGGACTGCTGTCAACCGTCTCGAAGTTATCCAGAGGAAAGTTGCTCGTATCATCCTTGGGGCTCCATATACCGAACTTGGTCTTTCCCCCTTCCAGAATCGTGTCCAGGAGTTTTACCTAAAAACTGCCGTTTCCACTCTACGGGATCCTCGGGGCAACTATGTCCAAACCAACTTGACTCCTGCTGTCCGAGACCGACCTCCATCTAGAAGACAGTGGCGAGGGTCACTCATCCGATCCCTTCAGGAACACGACCTCCTGCCTGATATTGTTGTCACCCCTGCTGTTGGTTCGTCTCCTCCCTGGCTGGATTTTCAACCTGAAGTGATTGACCTCGGTGGACCGCTCCCAAAATCCCAGGTGAACCCTGTTATTCTCTGCAAATACCACCTCTCCAGGATCGCCCACTGGTCCCCAGGTAGGGTCGTCCTCTACATTGATGGTTCTGTTGACCCTGCTACAGGTAGGGCTGGGGCTGGTGTCGACATCTCCCGTCCTGATGCCCGTGAGCCTATCAAACTGTCTCTCAGGGTTTCTGACGGGGCATCCTCCACTCAGGCTGAACTAATAGCCCTCCTTGCTGCCCTTCTCGCTGAGGAAGAAGCAGATGGTTTCTGCCCCTTGCTTGTCTGCTACGATTCCAGATCTGCTCTCGACGGGATCGCATTTGGATCAGGGGAAAATAAGGACCTCATCCTCCGAATACAAGGGTTAACATCCACACTTCAGGATGCAGGCCGTCCTGTGACATTCCTATGGATACCCAGTGATGTCGGTATCTTGGGTAATGAGGCAGCAGATGGCCTTGCCAAGACTGGCTGTAACAAGGCAACACCTGACTACGTTGTTCCTCGAACACTCTTACAGATTAGAACCCAAATTCGCCGCAAACAGAGAGAACCTCGGGAAGCAGCCATCCCCCTGGACTCCCCGCCCACCTGGTACGATGTCCTCCGTAAACTTCCTTATCCACTACCTCCTAAGATGTCCCCACACACAACGCTTCCGTGACGCCTGCTGGACCATCACTCGACGACCCCCTGACGGAGACACGATGATCCTCCCCATACTGGCCAGATGTTTTGTAAATAATATTGATTATGTGTTAAAGGAATATCCTTCCTTCCTTAGGCATTAGTAAGCCCCTTTATAATATTGTCGCGATCCCACTACCCTTTATACTTGGGGAGTGAATCCTACCCCAAGTTATTAACAAATAAAGGTACAAACAGGGAACACGGCAATAATTATCTCCACCAAATACCTACTCAACTAAATGTACTTGAAAAAGTAAGAACAGTTGAAATAAGTGAATTACAAAATGGAAGATAATTAATTAATTCAATTTATGTTTTAAAGGGAGTAATGATTAGCAAACATGAATTTAAGTGAATAAGTAATTGTATAATAAAATAAGAGTGATGCCGGAAGGGCGAAACTATACTGTAAGGAGTTAGACCAAACAAATATTACTTAACATTACTATATTACACAAGACATACGAAATATATATATACAACAATCAATACAAAATGATTATCCCTACCAAACAGGAGATACCTTACCACCAGGATCCCTTCCTAGGCCTAACTAAACGTGTCACTAATACCTGATACCCCTAGGGCATTGCAGAAGACTTGATAAAGCACTTAGACAAAGGTCAAGGCTAGAGAACGAATAGACACGTCTAACCTAAGCCACGGATTTTCGCTACTGGGGAGCGTGGCGTGGGTACGCCGTGGAGGAGCGTCTCATATCACGTGATCTAGACATTTGCTGGATATTTTATATAATTAATTAATATTACTCTTGAGTTGACTTAACAGAGTAAGACAATGATGCATATAAATTACATACATAAATATACAATTAACCTAAGTAACTAAGAACAATAATAATATAATAAGTACAATTAACAAATTAATAGTAGCTTGTGTGAAATGGAAGCGTGAACAGATGCCTCAAGCTATGCGAGATCCCGAGCGCCCAGGCTCGTGACACCTCCCCCAAAAAAGTGAGCTTACAACTAACTGGAAGCGAAAATGGATATACAGCTACACAGTGAAAGTAATAACTAACACAATTGGTTTAAATCAATATGAAGCAAAATAATTCATAATATAAACACAAGGTACTCAATGACAATATAACAAAAAAATAATTTGCATATAGACATAGTTACTAAATAATCAGACTCGAGAAAGTGCATCAGCCAACACGTTCTCTTTTCCGCGGATATGGGAAATGTTCAAGTTATAGGGCTGAAGTGATAGAGCCCACCTCAAAAGTCTTTGGTTGGTATGTTTCATCTTGTCAACAAAAGTAAGTGGGTTATGATCAGTGAACACTTGAATGGGATAAGCAGTGCTGCCAATATATACTTTGAAGTTTTCTAGTGCCATGATCAGTGATAAAGCCTCCTTTTCAATGGTGGCATAGTTTCTTTGATATTTATTAAATTTTCTAGAAAAATAGCACAGCGGATGAAGCACGTGATCACTCTCACCCTCTTGCAGAAGCACAGCACCGGCGCCAATTTCACTGGCGTCGACATGGAGAGTGAACTGTTTCTGGAGGTCAGGTGCAAGTAGTACAGGAGCATTTGCCAGCAGGGATTTAAGATTCTCAAAAGATTCCTGGCAAGCCGTAGTCCACTTGAAGGTTTTCTTGCCACTCAGCAGGTCAGTCATGGGAGAGGCAACGGAGGAGAAGTTTGGACAAAAACGGCGGTAGTACCCCGCCATACCCAGCAACCTCATCACACTCTTCTTATCGCCTGGCACTGGATACTGTTGAATTGCCTCAATTTTGGCTGCTATAGGCTGGACTTCCCCTTGTCCGACCACATGCCCCAAGAAAGTGACGTGGGCATGGCCGAACTCACTTTTGACGAGGTTCACCGTCAGCTTGCTTGCAGCCAGTACGGAGAAGAGGGCTTGTAGACGACTCATGTGATCTTCCCAGGAACTGCTGAAGACGATAAGGTCGTCTAGGTAACAGCGGACACCTTCCAGACCAGACGTGATGAAATTCATGAGGCGTTGAAAGGTTGCAGGGGCGTTCCGCATACCAAACGGAAGGACTGTGAATTGGTACAACCCCTCAGGAGTGACAAAAGCAGAGATGGCCCTGGAGCGTTCAGTCAGTCTTATCTGGTAGTAGCCCTGGAGGAGATCCAACTTGGTCACGTACCTTGCCTGTCCAAGATCGTCGATCACGTCGTCGATGCGTGGCAAGGGATAACCATCGGGTTCAGTGACGGCATTCACCTTGCGGTAATCCACACACAGCCGCATTGACCCATTCGGCTTTGGAACTAGAACAACAGGGGATGCCCATGGACTGATGCTGGGTTCGACGAGGCCTAGCTCTTGAAGACGCTGTACCTCGGCTCGCACACACTCCCGCTTGAAGGCATTAAGACGGTAGGGACGCTGTCGGATTGGCTTGGCTCCCCTGGTCTCAACGTCATGCTCCAGCACTGAACAAGAGAGTGGGTAATCACCAACTATAATAAGATACTCCTGTAATAGAGACTTTATATTATTGGCTTGGTCACTAGAGAGATGACACAACTTAGCACTGGGGTCCTCCAAGATAGTAGAGTTTTCAACTTTTACACTAGACCCATTCATTATTTCAGAAAAACACTGATCTTTATCATCCTTACACTCTGGCACAATGATACAATTTGGCAAGGATTGATCAACACAAGCAACTGCTTTTCCCAGGGTTTCGTTACGAACATGATATGACTTTAAAAGATTGACATGGATAAGGCGTTTTTTCTTACGCCGTTCAGGGGTGCTAATCACATAATTCACGGACCCCTGTTTTTCTAGTACTTCATATGGACCACTGTATTTGGATTTAAAAGGGTGATCATGTAAGGGCAGGAAGGCCAACACCTGCTCCCCCACTTGGAATTCTCTAGGTTTTGCCTGATGGGCCTTATCAAAATGCAGTTTCATTTTCACCTGAGCACACCTTAAGTTGGACTGGGCAAGTTCTACAGCCAGACGCAACTTCTCCTTGAATTGGACCACATATGAAGCTAAGGGCGTCGCGCTCTGATCACTCAACCAACACTCTTTTAACACCTTAAGAGGCCCTCGTGCCTCATGTCCATAGACGAGCTGGAAGGGCGAGAATCCTAGCGACTCTTGTTTACTGTCCCGAACAGCAAACAAAAGCAGGTCAACTCCCTCGTCCCAATCCTTCCCAGTCTCCAGACAGAAGGTGTGCAGCATGAGTTTTAGTGTCTGGTGAAATCTCTCTACCACCCCCTGTGACTGAGGGTGATAGGCCGAAGACTTCAACTGCCGGACTCCCAGGGTTTGCATTACCTGATTAAACAACCGGGAAGTAAAATTGGAACCCTGATCTGACTGCACCACTGTAGGAAGGCCTACTTGAGTGAAGAAGTGGGTTAAGGCTTTGATAACATTCTTCGCTGTGATGCGGCGCAAGGGAATGGCTTCAGGATAACGGGTTGCACAATCAATAATGGTTAGCAAGAACTGATGTCCACGAGGGGTCTTAGGTAAGGGACCGACACAATCTATGACCACCTTACTAAAGGGCTCTTCAATGACTGGGATAGGCTGCAGAGGGAATGGTTTAACACTGGGGTTCGGTTTCCCTGCTACCTGACAATCATGGCAAGTGCGACAGTAAGAGCTGACGTCTTTCTTCATCCTAGGCCAAAAGAACTTGGATAAAATTTTTGCATAAGTCTTCCTAACTCCTAAATGACCACCCACCCCATCATGAGCGATACTAAGTATGTCCTACCGCAAAGGTTTGGGAATAACAACTTGATGATGAACTAACCAAGGGTGATTGGCAGGAGAATTGGAGGGACGGAACTTCCGCATTAATACACCAGACCTAGTGTAGTAGCAATTTGATTCTTGCTCAGCTTCTGTCTCAGTGACTGACCTATTGAGAAAACCTACCAGCTCAGGATCCCCTGCTTGTAGCTCAATAAACTTACTCCTAGTGATGGGAGAGGAACCAAAACTAGTGACATCTGGGTTCCTATCTCCATCAGAACTACTCTGGAGGTTACCTGGTGGTGGGGAATCCTCAAAGAATTCACTGAGACCAAGATCAGTATGGTCCGGCTGAACAAGATTATCCTCGGACTTCTCACAGTCCTGGAGGGAAACTTCATCAACTTCACTAGTCTCTTCTACTTCTGTACTGCGGCTCATGCTACGGGTCACAGCACACGCAGGGAACAACCCTGGAAAGTCTACTTCTAACTGCACAGTATTATTCTCGGCAGTGGGACAAGATGAGATCACAACATTAGGGAACATCATGTCGCCAACAAGGTCATTTCCTATCAATAGAGAGACCCCTTCTACAGGTAAGCTATCTACTACTCCTAACGTGACATACCCTGACTTTATGGATGACCGCAGGTACACTTGACAAAGGGGAATACGCGACCCACCGGTCAAACCGTTCACCAGCACCCAGCTACCAGTATAGCATGAATCCAGGAATGGAGCAGCTTCTTTAGTAACAAGAGATAAGGCTGAGCCTGTGTCTCTCAAGAGTTTAACAGAAATGGGTTGACTGAATTGATCCAAAGCTAAGGAACCAGGAGAACAAAATGGTTCAAAGGTTGATATCATAGAAGAGGGGGAAGCATTCAGGGCAACAGTCTGACTGAGGGCAGTGACACAGGGCTCCAATAATTTCTCCGATTGCTCGGCCACCCTGACCAAAAGAGTGGGGGATCCATGGTGAGAGGAATTTCTTTTCTTTAACTTGAGACAGTCGCTGATGACATGTCCTGGCTTCTTACAGTACCTACAACTAGAGTTTCTCTCACCAGTAGGAGTGGATCCACCTGTCCCATGGACCATGGGCTCACCCGGGGTAGATGATGCAGAACCTGAGGGTCGGGTCGGTATGACAGGAGGCAGGGACCCCGATGTAGATGTTGGTGTGGGCCGCTTGAAGGAAGTGAAGGACTGGGACATGGGAGCATAAGACCTGGAATTTACATTTCTATTAGTTAAGGAATAATGGTCAGCCACTGAACCAGCATCAGCCAGGGTACAGATACCTCTCTGATCCAAGTGTGCTCGAATGTCACCTGGGATACACTTTCTAACCTCCTCTAGCAGGATTAGTTCAACAAGCTTGTCATGTTCTACATGGGCAGACTCACTTTCAATCCACCTCCGACAAAGAACCTGTTTCTGCCTGAAGAACTCCACAAATGTTTGTTTGTCAGTCTTCCGGCAGTTACGGAACTGTTGCCGGTAGGCTTCAGGAACAAGTTTATACGCGCTCAAAACCGCGGACTTAACAAGGGCATAGTCTAGACATTGATCCTCAGAGAGGGCAGAAAAAACATCTAATGCTTTACCAGTGAAAGATCTATAAATAAGTTGAGACCATTGAGAAACAGGCCACTTGTTAAGTCGGGCAATTTTCTCAAAAAGAGAGAAGAATTTGTCTGGTTCTTCCTCATTAAATTTAGGAACACTGTTGAGACATTTGTCTACACTGAATGTTGAAGTATTACTACCTTGAGCCAAACCTCGTTGTTTGAGAGTTTCCAGCTCCACCTCGAGTCTTTTGAGTTCAACTTGTAAGGCCAAATTACTTGGTGTAACAATTTCCTCTGAATTTCCCGACGGTTGGGCTATGATTTCATTGTCAATAAGGTAATTGAGGACAGCCTCTTCTAAACTAGACTTATTCATGGAAGAGCGGCCTTCTACTTCATAATAAGCAGCGAGGGATTGCCACTCTGCCTTAGTAAGCCCCTTCAGTACTTCGGCTGAAGGTGAAGCCAAAAAGCTTTCCAGGTCAAACATGTTGAATTCAAAATCGAGTAGCGAAAAAAAATAACCGTGGCAGCTAAGCTAACTAGCTAGCTAATTAATAATGTCAAAATGCAATAAACTGTGAAACACAGCAAGGGATTAACCAAACACCTGGTACACAAGATAAGGGTTAACTCACCAGTAGCTTAAGCAATAACAGGAGCAATATAAATGAACACTGTGAACACAGCAACTTGCATCCAAAAATACTTAACGATGAAACAACACCTGGCGAGTAACAACACTTGATATGACGCAACAATGGCGGTTAGCTCCAGGACACAGGCCCCCACTTGTCGCGATCCCACTACCCTTTATACTTGGGGAGTGAATCCTACCCCAAGTTATTAACAAATAAAGGTACAAACAGGGAACACGGCAATAATTATCTCCACCAAATACCTACTCAACTAAATGTACTTGAAAAAGTAAGAACAGTTGAAATAAGTGAATCACAAGAGGGAAGATAATTAATTAATTCAATTTATGTTTTAAAGGGAGTAATGATTAGCAAACATGAATTTAAGGGAATAAGTAATTGTATAATAAAATAAGAGTGATGCCGGAAGGGCGAAACTATACTGTAAGGAGTTAGACCAAACAAATATTACTTAACATTACTATATTACACAAGACATACGAAATATATATATACAACAATCAATACAAAATGATTATCCCTACCAAACAGGAGATACCTTACCACCAGGATCCCTTCCTAGGCCTAACTAAACGTGTCACTAATACCTGATACCCCTAGGGCATTGCAGAAGACTTGATAAAGCACTTAGACAAAGGTCAAGGCTAGAGAACGAATAGACACGTCTAACCTAAGCCACGGATTTTCGCTACTGGGGAGCGTGGCGTGGGTACGCCGTGGAGGAGCGTCTCATATCACGTGATCTAGACATTTGCTGGATATTTTATATAATTAATTAATATTACTCTTGAGTTGACTTAACAGAGTAAGACAATGATGCATATAAATTACATACATAAATATACAATTAACCTAAGTAACTAAGAACAATAATAATATAATAAGTACAATTAACAAATTAATAGTAGCTTGTGTGAAATGGAAGCGTGAACAGATGCCTCAAGCTATGCGAGATCCCGAGCGCCCAGGCTCGTGACAATATTTATACTGTATATACTTGTCACACTTGCCACATGCTTCTGGTGTCATTGTACAGGGGCACCTAGTGACAGCACTAGGATCCCGCTTCCTCTATCAAGGAATAAACAGTTGAAATTGAAATTGAATGGCGTCTCTGTGACGTAGAATGTGGACGGCCTCTCCTCATGACGTCACCAACTGTCATATGTTTTCCTTTCCCATCACCACCACCACACTACCATGACCACCGGTCACCACCACCTCACACCACCACCACCACCACACTCCCATGAACACCAGTCACCACTTCCTCACACTACCCACCACCACCACCACACTCCCATGACCACCAGTCACCACTTCCTCACACTACCCACCACCACCACACTCCCAT
>NW_024753648.1:0-4548 GCF_018991925.1 Homarus americanus | reverse complement strand
TCTAGTTATGTATTATATAGTAAAATTTCATTTTTTTCATCCTTTATTCCTCTATCTAGTTTCAAGTTTTTGTATTTAACTGATCTGAATCCAAACCAAAAATAACTGATAATCTATAATTGGTCTGATATTTTTATATCCTCTTTGACTGCATATTTTGTTGAAAATAGTCTCCAAATGACAATTGAATAACATCTTGGTTCAAACAGATCCAATAAATTTTAAAAATCCTGATAATATTAGATATTCTCTATTTATCTGATCATCCATGAGGACATCTCCTCCTGATATTCTCCTCCCTCCCCTCCTCCTCTCCTCCCATGACAGCAAATTGAAGCTCCATTCAATTCCCAGACTATTAAAACCACTGAGACCAGACAACCAAGAAGACTAGGTAGACTTAGATTATTTAAGAACTTGCTTGTCAAAGATGGTATGATATCCATGGCAAAAAGATCCTGGGTAGGGTGGTACCAAGACTGGAAGCATGAGAAAGAGTAGGCAGGCATGAAAGAAACCTATAGTGGGAAGTATGCACAGGTGGGTGGTAACTGAAGGGTAGGGTATGAGGAACTAGTAGGGTAGGGTATGAGGAACTAGTAGGGTAGGGTATGAGGAACTAGTAGGGTAGGGTATGAGGAACTAGTAGGGTAGGGTATGAGGAACTTGAAGGGTAGGGTATGAGGAACTAGTAGGGTAGGGGTATGAGGAACTAGTAGGGGTAGGGTATGAGGAACTAGGGGTAGGGCAGAGGAACTAGAAGGGTAGGGTATGAGGAACTAGTAGGGTAGGGTATGAGGAACTAGAAGGGTAGGGTATGAGGAACTAGTAGGGTAGGGTATGAGGAACTAGTAGGGTAGGGTATGAGGAACTAGAAGGGTAGGGTATGAGGAACTAGTAGGGTAGGGTATGAGGAACTAGAAGGGTAGGGTATGAGGACTGGCAGGGTGGGGCATAAGAGACTAACAAGACTGGGTAGAAGGGTGTGACAATCTCCTCTTCTACACTAATCACGCCACACGTTCTCCCTAAGTCATCAAAAAATATACATTTGTCATGGTGTTCAAAAATTCCTCTTTTACCAACACAAGCTCTCGTTCTTGTAGCCATTGTGATTTAGGCTGAGGGGATAGAGAGATATGGTGAAGGAAGTAGGAACAGATAAAGAGAATGACAGACATAGATATGAGGATATAATAATTGTGGAAGGGGAAGGAAAGAGGAGGTGGAGATAGTGGTAGAGGAAGCAGGGAAGGAGAGTAGGGGAGAGAGAGTGATGATATATTAAGGTTAATAGAGACAAGGGGGGATAGGATAGGTAAAGAGGATACGACAGGGCAGATTTAATCTAATTTCATGGGTAAGAGATGGCAGGAGACCTAGTGAGTGAGTGAGTGGGACAACCATTGATCGTGATCACGCCCCAGTCCACAAGATCGTACACACAAGATAGAGTCAAAGGAACAGAGGGAACATATTCGGTTTGTTGTCGAACGCTTGAATCAAAGGAGCAATAAGTTATTACTGAGTCACTGCACGTTGACTACATATTATAGTGTTTGTAAAGATCTTTCTTGTTACACTGGTCGAGAAGATCAGATAGCGACCGTACTGAGCTGTGGCCCATATCTACAGAACCTCGACCATATTAGTTGGTAAAATTGTCTTCGTTTTCTTTGGTGAGTGATCGTGTATTTCCAGATGTAATAACTGAAATGTGTTCAGTGTCTCCAGCAGGACCCGGCTGAACTGTCTTATTGCTGGGACCTCTATCAGTCTGCCTACACGAATATCAATAAGACCCGTTTCAACTTCTCTACAAACTTTAAGAGCGTTCGGTCGAGGAGTTCAGGTACGAAAAAAGTATGTAAAGTGAGAATAAATTAACTCGAGGCCAGTCAGTGTGTCAAAACAAGGTCGGGCCCACATCAACTGGCAATATAACCACATAAGGCGGATCATGACGATAACACATTTGTCCTTATTGTTTCATCAAAGTACTTAGGCAACGTGTTAAATCTATTGTTTGTGTGAAAGTAAAAGGAGAAGCTGTACAGGTTGATCCACAGTTCCTGTTTCAACATCTAACAAAAGATTTAATTATCCAGTGAAGAAATTCACCCACTAAAATTTAAGGTCACGTTGAAGACAAGCTCATTAAAGTTTTATAAGATAATGGAAATTAAAGATCATTCTTTCGCTCTCTTGTGCAGAAATTATAATTTAAATTCTTATTTCAAACCATTTTTGGCTGTTTTTAGGCCGTTCTATAGTTACTGTTCGAGTGAGAATCAACCTCACCCAGCATCATCTATTTAATGTTTGTGTGTCATAGTATTCTAATGCGAGCTCTACCGTACTGGTAGTACGAGTCAAGTGTCCAGCTGATCTGTCACTATCGGCTGATCACCCATCGTTCTGGCCTCGAAGTCCTGTGGCTGTTTCCCTGAGCGTTTTACCTCCCCCTGACTGCGCGTATATTAGCGCGCATTTATAGCGAGTTTTATCAGTTATATAAATGATTTGGGATATATACAGCCGTAAAAACTGTAGTTCATTACCTATTGCGCTATATGTTTGGTATCATTTGTTTCTGTCTGCTTTATATTTGGTACAAAACAAAGAAATAATGAAGATGTAATGCGAAAGCTAATTTCATCTTTGACTTTGACCTTTTATGATAAATATTCAAAGTTTTCTAAAATCCTCTCTGAAGGCCTAATGCCTTGAAATCTTTTGCATTTTTGATAGTCACTGACCCACGTCGGGGCCTGGGGCGAAAATATAATAATAATAATAATGATGATGATGATGATGATGATAGTAGATATATGAGACGAATATGCTGTAATATGTAACTGTACTATTTACCATTATTGATTCAGGTCTCTGTATTATATGTTATAATCATACTCCCTTTTGTCACTGAATGTTAGTTCATGTTTTAGGCACATGCGCGCTGTACGCGCATGCGCAGATAGAGATACCCAGAGAGATTCCAAGACAGGACGCTGTTTCCCCTGTCTTAACTCCTTTTGTGTGTTTGTCCCAGAAATAGAACTTACGAACTTGACACCAGTGTGTTTCCTTCACCCCTGATTGGAAGTATCACCTGGGTCTCCCACATGGCGCAGTGTTTAGCTGGGACATCACATTATTCAGAATTGGAGTGGACACAGAATCTCTCTCGGAGCTGCCATCTTGTCAACTCCTCCTGTCGAGTGAATCTCGGCGCGTACCTCACAAGATATTCCTGGATTTACAGTGCAGTGTTGTGAAGTGCTTTTTCAGTGTTGTGTGTGCCCTTTTGTGTCTTTAAAGTGTTTCCCCGTGTTCCTGCACTATTTGCAAAAGAGGGAAGCCTATTTAAGACCTATGGGAGAGCTCAAGTTTTGACATCCTTCCCCGCTCACGTCTCGGATGGCACTGGCGAGAGGAGTTGCTGTCAGGGTTGCCAACTCGGATTTTCAAATGTCGCTAGGCTGGTACCTAAAAGTAGCTAAATGTCGCTAAATCTTCCATGGAAAGTCGCTAGCTATTATTCCCAAGTTTCTTGAATGGTAAAATTGTCTGTCTTTCTGCACTAAACGGCTCTTCTGCTTTCTTGTGTTTTTTAGTGTTTTTGTGTTTTTCAATGTCGCACAACTTAGCAGACAAAGTACACTTGCAAAATTTACAAAATCCTTTTTTATTATCTCCTGGCACCTCCAGAAGCCAATTTTTGTATCTGTCATCTCTGAGCCATTCCTTCCTAAATCGCTGCGAATACTGTGGCTTACCCATTTTCTATTGGGACTATGAAGGGTTCAAATTAATAAACAGCATGCAAACAAGCGGAAACTTTCCTTGATGGTTTTTGGCAAAGCGGGTGAACAGTGTCGACTGCGGGGCAACTGTATGGAGTCTATGGGTCACCCATGGTGGACGCGTATGAGAAGTTTGGAACCACGCAGGCTTGATAGAATTAATTCTATAAGATGTTTTGCTAATATTCTTTAAAATTTAGCGTATTAATGAAATTCATATTGCATATCTGACAAAAGGTGACAAAGATGAAAACAAACCAAGAGTGGAGAAACAATATATGTATGCTAGTTGTTAAAAGCTATGAGAAACAATTGAGACCCTGCAATTGTAGTGTAAAATGAGGCAGCAGAAAGTCAGATGAGTAACCTGGGACTTGGTCACAATTTTCCTGATGCTATATGGCAGCAGGGTCTACCATATAAGATGTAAGACACATTAAGCCCTGGCTGATTCCTGTGCGGTACTCCCTGTTTGGTAGCTGCCGCCCAGCCATAAGGTCTGCTTACCAATGTAGAAATATATTTAGTTTGATTAAAATGGACAGCTACACGAACATCTTCTTCATGTCCAACCAGCTATTTTTATAGACAAATGGTGGCTTACGAGCCAGTAAGGTGGGAAGGTATAGTCAGGCTTATCATATTCTTCTTTTCTCTCTCACAGAGCTGTTTCCAGAAAACTCGTCATTTCTTTTTTTAAACTTTGAGAAGCAAAATTTATTCTCAAACCCGTTGTACAGAT
>NW_024753647.1:0-37834 GCF_018991925.1 Homarus americanus | reverse complement strand
AGAAGCCACGCATTGTCAAGAAGCACATGTATGGGGGAACAATGGTGAAGGTAAGGGGAATAATGGTGAAGCACATGGGGAATAATATACAGTGTATGGGGAATAATGGTGAAGCACAACATAAGGGGAATAATGAAGCAATATATGGGGGAATAATGGACGTGCAGTGTATGGTGAATAATGGTGAAGCAGTGTATGGGGAATAATGGTGAAGCACAGTGTATGGGGGAATAATGGTACAGTGTGGGGAATAACACGAAGCACAGCATGGGGGGAATAATGAAGCACAGTGTATGGGGGAATAATGGTGAAGTACAGTGATGGGGGGGAATAATGGTGAAGCACAACATATGGGGAATAACAGGAAGACAGGTATGGGGGAATAATGGTAAGCACAGAATAATTTGTGAAGCAAGCAGTGACAATAATGGTGTGAGCAGTGTATGGGGAACAATGGTGAAGTGCATGTATGGGGAATGATATGTAGCTGTCAGCATGGGGGAATTAACGCGGAATGGCTATGTATAGAATGCTGAAGCACGTGAAAGACAATGGCTAACAGTGTATGGGGAATAATTGTGAAGACAGCATGTGAAAGCACAGTGTATGGGGAATAATGGTGAAGTGTATGGGGAATAATGGTGAAGGTTGTGTACAGGTATGGGGGTAATATGAAGACGTTGGGGGAATAACAGAAGGTCATGTGGGGAATGGTGAGCTAATATGGGGAATAATGGTGAAGCACAGTGTATGTGGAATGAAAGAAGCACAGATGAATGGTGAAGCACAGCATATGGTGGAGGTTGGTGTATGGGGAAATAATGGTGAATACAATATATGGGGGAATAATGGTGAATTACAGTGTATGTGGGAATAATGGGGAAATATGTATGGGGAATAATGGTGAATAGTGTATGTGGATTAATGGTGAAGGTCATGTAGAACAACGGTGGAACATATGGGGGAAAATAATGCAGAAGCAAGTGCATGGGGAACAATGGTGAAGCACAGTTTGGGGAAATAAAGCACAGTGTATGGGGAATGGCAAAGTACAGTGTATGGGGGAATAATGGTGAAGCACAGGTATGGGGGAATAATACAGTGTAAGGGGGAATAATGGTGAAGTACAGTATGGGGGAATAATGGTGAAGCACAGTGTATGGGGGAATACAGAAGCACAGTATGGGGGAATAATGGTGAAGCACAATATATGGGGAAATAATGGTGAAGCACAGTGTATGGGGGAAAATGGTGAAGCACAGTATGACAACATATGGGGAATAATGGTGAAGCTTAAGTGTATGTGGGGGGGAATAATGGTGAAGGACAAGGTATGGGGAACAATGGTGAAGCACAGGTATGGGGGAATAATTGGTGAAAGGTCAACACATGGGAATAATGGTGAAGCACAGTATGTGTAACAATGGAGAAGGGGCAACATATGAAGAATAATGGTGAAGAAGTATGGGGAATAACAGAAGGTATGTATGGGGAATAATGGTGAAGGCAATGCATGGGGGAATAATGAAGGCACAGTGTATGGGGAATAACAGAAGAAAGTATGGGGGAATAATGGTGAAGTAACAGTATATGGGGAATAATGGTGAAGTACAGTGTAAGGGGGAATAATGGAGACGCAAGCAGTGTATAAATGGTGAAGGCAGTGTATGGGGAATAATGGTGAAGCACAGTATATGGGGGAATAATGAGAAGCTCAGTGTATGAAATAAGGTGAAGCAGTGTATGGGGAATGGTGAAGCACAGTATATGGGGGAAAATAATGGAGAAGCACAACATGGAAACAATGGTGAAGCACAATGATGATGGGGAATAATGGTTTGCACCAGTGCATGGGGAACAATGATGAAGCACAAGGCGAATAATGGTGAAGGTATGGGGAATAATGGTGAAGCACAGACATGGTGAATAATGTGAAGCACAATGTATGGGGAAATAATGGTAAGCACAGTGGGGAATAATGGTGAGTGCAGTGTATGGGGATAAGAAGTACAGTGTATGGGGAATAATGGTACACAGTATGGGGAATAATGGTGAAGCACAGTATGGGGAATAATGGTGAAGCACAATACATGGGGAAATAATGGTGAAGTACACAATATATGGGGAATAATGACATACAGTGTGGGGAATAATGGTGAAGCACAGTGTATGGGGAATAATGGTGAAGCACAGTATGGGGAATAATGGTGAAGCACAGCATATGGTGAATAATGGTGAACAGTGTATAAATAATGGCATAACAGTGTATGAACAATGGTGAAGCAACAGAATAATGGTAAACATAATGTAGGTGAAGCACAACATATGGGAAATAAATGGTGAAGCACAACATATGGGGAATAAGCACAGTATGGGGAATAATGGTGAAGCACAATATATGGGGAAATAATGGTGAAGCACAGTGTATGGGGGAATAAATGGTAAAGCACAGTGTATGGGGAATAATGGAAAGTACAGATATGGGGGAATAATGGTGAAGCAATAACATAAGGAAATAATGGTGAAGCTAACATATGGGGAAATAATGGTGAAGCACAATGTATGGGGAATAATGGTGAAGTACAGTGTATGGGGGAATAATGGTGAAGGCTAACATATGGGGAATAATGGTGAAGCACAGTGTATGGGGGAATAATGAAGCACAGCATATGGGGAATAATGGTGAAGCAACAGTATGGGGAATAATGGTGAAGCCAGTGTATGGGGGAATAATGGTGAAGCAACAGTGTATGGGGGAACAATGGTGAAGCTAAGGCATGGGGAATATAACAATTATAGAATAACAGACAGTATGGGGGAATAATGGAGACGCAGTATGGGGAATAATGGTGAAGCACTATGTATGGGGGAATAACAGAAGACATGTATGAATAATGGTGAAGTACAGTATGGGGGAATAATGGTGAAGCACAGTGTATGGGGAATAATGGTGAAGTACAGTGTATGGAATAATGGTGAAGTACAGTGTGGGGGAATAATGGTGAAGTACAATATATGGGGAATAATGGTGAAGCACAGTATGGGGGAATAATGGTGAAGTACAGTATATGGGGAATAATGGTGACATGTATGGGGGAATAATGGTAAGCACAGTGTATGGGGAATAATGGTGAAATGCAGGTATGGAGAACAACAAGGAAATAATGCATGTAGAATAATGGTGAAGCACAGTGTATGAACAATGACAAAGCATATGTAGAACAATGGCGAAACAGTGTATGGGGGAACAATGGTACACAGTATGGGGGAATAATGGTGAAGCACAAGGGGAATAATTAGATGCACAGTGTATGGGGAATAATGGTAAAGCACAGTATGGGGAATAATGGTGAAGCACAGTGTATGGGGAAATAATGGTAAAGCACAGTGTATGGGGAATAATGCAAAGTGTATGGGGAATAATGGTGAAGCACAGTGTATGGGGGAATAATGGTGAAGCACAGTATATGAATAATGGTGAAGCACAGTGTATGGGGAATAATGGTAAAGCACAGTATGGGGAATAATGGTGAAGTACAATATGGGGAATAATGGTGAAACAGTGTATGTAAATAATATGAAGCTAGTGATGAACAATGGTAAGCAATATGATATAGAATAAGGTGAAGCAACAGTGTATGGGAATAATGGTCAAGCACAGTGTATGGGGGAACAACGGTGAAAAGTGTATGGGGAATAATGAACAAAGGCATGGGGGGAACAATGGAACAGGCAGAACAATGGCAAACACAGTATGGGGAATAATGGAAAGAGTAGAATAATGCAGAAGCACAATGATATGAATAATATGAAGCACATGGGGGAATAATGGTGAAGAATATGTATGGGGAATAATGGTGAAGCACAGTGTATGAATAATGGTACACAGTATAAATAATGGTGAAGCAACAGTATATGGGGAATAATGGGAAGGCCAATATATGGGGAAATAATGGTGAAGCACAGTGTATGTAATGGTGAAGCACAGTATGGGGAATAATGGTGAAGGAAGGTAAGGGGGAATAATGGTGAAGCAATAACATGGGGAATAATGGTGAAGCACAATGATATGGGGAAATAATGGTGAAGCAACAGTGTATGGGGAATAATGGTATACAGCATAGGGGAATAATGGTAAAGCCATGTATGGGGAACAATGGCCAGCATGGAACAATGTATAACAGCATAAAAACAATGGAAGCACAGTGTGGGAATAATGAGAAGCAAAATGATGGGGAACAATGGTGAAGCACAGTGTATGGGGAATAATGGTGAAGCAATATATGGGGAATAATGGTGAAGACAATATATGGAAATAATGGTGAAGTACAAGTGTATGGGGAATAATGAAGTAATATGTATGGGGAATAATGGTGAAGCAGTGTATGGGGAATGGTGAAGCACAGTGTATGGGGGAATAATGGTGAAGTACAGAATAATGGTGAAGTACAGTGTATGGGGGAATAATGGTGAAGTACAGTGTATGGAGAATAGAAGCACAGTGTATGGGGAATAATGGTAATAAGGTAAGTGGTGAATAATGTAAAGCAAGGAATAATGGTGAAGCACAGCAGTGGGGGGAATAATGAGGAAGCACATGGGGAAAATGAGAGGTACAAATAAGGCAATAGCATGGGGGAACAATGGTGAATAAGGATGGGGGAATAATGAAGTACAGCATGGGGAATAATGGTGAAGGTATATGGGGAATAATGAAGCAACAGTGTATGGGGGAATAATGGTGAAGAATAATGTTACAGTATATGGGAATAATGGTGAAGCAATAACAATATGGTGAAGCTAAGGGGAAATAATGGTGAAGTACAGTGTATGGGGAATAATGGTAAAGGGGAATAATGAAGCAGTGTATGGGGGAATAATGGTGAAGTACAGTGTATGGGGAATAATGGTGAAGTACAGTGTATGGGGAATAATGGTAAACACAGTATATGGGGAATAATGGGAAGCACAATATATGGGGAAATAATGGTGAAGCACAATATATGGGGAATAATGTTACACAGTATGAAATAATGGTACAATAACATATGGGGAAATAATGGTGAAGCTAACATATGGGGAAAAAAATGGTGAAGCAATAACATATGGGGAATAAATGGTGAAGCTAATATGTATGTAGAATAATGTAGAAGCAATATGTATGGGGAATAATGGTGAAATATTGAAAGAATAATGTGAAGCACAGTATATGGGGGAATAATGAGAAGCACAGTGTATGGGGAATAATGGTGAAGTCTATGTATGGGGAATAATGGTGAAGCAAGGAAATGTGTAAATGAAAGCACAGTATATGGGGGAAATAATGGTGAAGTACAATATGGGGAAATAATGGTGAAGTACAATATATGGGGAATAATGGTTAAGGTTGGTGTATGAATAATGGTGAAGCACAATATATGGGGAAATAATGGTGAAGGCTGGTATAAATAATGGTTACACAGTGCATGGGGGAATAATGGTGAAGCACAGTGTATGGGGAATAATGGTGAAGCAACAACAAGAAATAAGGTGAAGTAATGCAGAATAATGGTGAATACAGTGTATGGGGAATTAATGGTGAAGCTATGATGTAGAACAATGGTGAAGCACAATGGTATGAACAATGTGAAGCAAGATGGGGACAATGGCGCATGGGGAATAATGGTGAAGCTAACAGCATGTGGGGGAATAATGGTGACACAGTGTATGGGGGAATAATGGTGAAGCAATATGGGGAATAATGGTACACAGTGTATGGGGGAATAATGGTGAAGCTAACAATGTGAATAATGGTGAAGCACAGTGTATGGGGGAATAATGGAGTGCAGCAAGGGGGAATAATGGTGAAGTACAAGTGTATAGAATAAGAAGCACAGTGTATGGGGGGGAATAATGGTGAAGTACAGTGTTATGGGGAATAATGGTGAAGCACATGTATGGGGAATAATGGTGAAGGCTGTGTATGGGGAATAATGGTGAAGGCCAGTATGGGGAATAATGGGATAATGGGGGAACAATGTAATAACATGCATGGGGAACAATGGTGAATAAAGATATGGGGAACAAGAAGCAAGTGGGGGAATAATGGTGAAGCACAGGTATGGGGAATAATGGAATGCAAGTGTAGGAATAATGATACAGTGTATGGAAATAATGAGCAACAGTGTATGGGGGAATAAATGTGAAGCACAGTATGGGGAATAATGGTGAAAGGTGTATGGGGAATAACGAAGCACAGGTATGGGGAATAATGGTGAAGCACAGTGTATAGAATGGTGAAGCACAGTATGGGGGAATATGGAAGTACAGTGTATGGGGAATAATGGTGATGCACAGTGTATGGGGAATAATGGTAAAGCACAGTGTATGGGGAATAATGGTGAAGGCAACGTATGGAATAATGGTGAAGCAATATATGGGGAATAATGGTGAAGTAACAGTATGGGGGAATAATGGTGAAGAACAGTGTATGGGGAATAATGGTGAAGCACAGTGTATGGGGGAATAATGGTGAAGCACAGTGTATGGGGAATAACGTAGAACATATGGGGAATAATGGTGAAGCACAGGTATGGGGGGAATAATGGTGAAGACATGTATGGGGAATAATGGAAGTACAGTGTATGGGGAATAATGGTGAAGATATCATGGGGGGAATAATGGTGAAGCACAACATATGGGGAAATAATGGTGAAGCACAGTGTATGGGGAATAATGGTGAAGTACAAGGTATGGGGGAATAATGGTGAAAGCATGTATGGGGGGAATAATGGCAAAGGAAAGGGGAATAATATGAAGCACAGGTAGAATAATGGTAGCAATATGTATGGGGGAATAATGGAGAAGGCACAGTGTATGGAATAATGGTGAAGCAATAGTGTATGGGGAATAACAGAAGCACAGTATATGGGGAATAATGGTGGAAGGACACATGGGGGAAATAACAACAGTGTATGGAAATAATGGTGAAGAACAGTGTATGGGGGAATAATTTAACAGTGGGGAATAATTAAGCACAAGTGTACAGAACAATGGTGAAATACATGGGGGGAACAATGGTGAATAACAGTATGTGAATGAATATGAAAATAACAGATGGGGGAATAATGAGAAGGCAGGTATGGGGGAATAATGGTGAAGTCAGTGTATGGGGAATAATGGTGAAGACAGTGTAAGGAATGGTGAAGACAGTGTATGGGGGAATAATGGTGAAGCACAGTGTATGGGGAATAATGGTGAAGTAATATGTATGGGGAATAATGGTGAAGTAACAGTGTATGGAATAATGGTGAAGTACAGTGTATGGGGGAATAATGGTGAAGTAATATGTATGTGTGAATAATGAGACGTAACAGTGTATGGGGGAATAATGGTGAAGCTGTAAGGGGGAATAATTTAAAGCACAGTATATGGGGGAATAATGGTGAAGCACAATGATATGGGGAACAATGGTTACACAGCATGAATAATGGTGACACAATAAATATGGGGAAATATTGATATGAACATGTATGGGTGAATAATGGTAACACATGACATGGGGAACAATTGGCTAGCACAGTACAGTAATGTTGAAGCACAAGGTATGGAATAGGGCACATGTATGTATCAATGGTGAAGTACAGTATGTGAATAAGAAAGGCCAATATATGGGGGAAATAATGGTGAAGGTGTATGGGGGGGAATAATGGTGAAGTGCAGTGTGTATGGTGAATAATGGTGAAGGTGTATGGGGGGGAATAAGGATGGTGAATTGGGCCAGTGTATGGTGAATAATGGTGGAATAAGATATGGGGGTGGGGGTTTGGGGAATAATGGTTAAGGCACAGTGTATGGGGGAATAATGGTGAAGAACAGTGTATGGGGAATATGGTGAAGTATGGGGGGTTGGTGGGTTGGTGTTGGTGGGTTGTATGGGGAATAATGGTGAAGCAGTGCAAGGGGAATAATGCAGAAGCACAGTATGGGGGAATAACGGTATAACAACTGACATGTAGAAATAATGGTGAAGCAATAACATATGGGGAAATAATGGTGAAGCACAATATGGGGGGAATAATGGTTAAGACAGTGTGGGGGAATAATAGAAGCAATAACATATGGGGAAATAATGGTGAAGCACAGTGTGGGGGAATAATGTATATACAAGTGTATGGGGGAATAATGGTAAAGCATATATGGGGAATAATGGTGAAGTAATAATATATGGGGAAATAATGGTGAAGTACAGTTATGGGGAATAATGGGAAGGTATGGGGAATAATGGTGAAGTGCGGTGTATGGGGAATAATGTAAATATGGTACAGGTGTGGGGAATAATGGGAAGTACAGGTATGTGAATAATGGTGAAGTAATAGTGTGAATATGGGAAGTACAGTGGTTTGTGGAATATTGGTGAAGTACATGTAAATAATGGTGAAGCAGTGTATGGGGGAATAATGGTGAATATCAATATTAGAAATTAATGGTGAAGTACAGATGGGGAATAATGGTGAGAGTGTTGTTGGGGGTTGTGGACAGTGTATGGGGGAATAATGGTAAGTACAGTGTATGGGGAATAATGGTGTGTACAGTGTATGGGGGAATAATGGAGTACAGTGTATGGGGAATATTGGGAAGTACAGTGTAGTGGGGAATAATATGAAGTACAATATATGGGGTGAATAATGGTGAGGAATAATGTATGGGGGGAATAATGGTGAAGTACAGTGTAGGGGAATAATGGTGAGCACAGTGTATGGGGGAATAATGGAAATGCGGTGTATGGGGAATAATGGAAGTACAGTTGGAATAATGGTGAAGGGGTTACAGGCGGTGTATGGAATAATGGTGAAGTACAGTGTATGGGGGGAATAATGGTGAAGACAGTGTATGGGGAATAATGGTGGGGTTAACAGTGTATGGGGAATAATGGTGACGTACAGGTGTATTGTGGGGAATAGAAGTACAGTGTATGTGAATAATGGTAAAGTACGGTATAGGGGAATAATGGTGAAGTGCATGTGGGAAAATGGTGAAGTACAGTATGGGGAATAATGGAAGTACAGTGTATGGGGGGAATAATGGTGAAGTACAGTGTATGGGGGAATAAAGTACAAGTGTATAAAATAATGGAAGTACAATATGTGGGGAATAATGGTGAAGTAACGGTGTATGGGGGAATAATGGTGAGAATAGTGTGTTGGGGGAATAATGGTAAACAATATGGGGAATAATGTATGGCCAGTGTATGTGGGGGAATACGCAAGGTGTATGGGTGAATAATGGTACAGTGTATGGGGGAATATCAATGCAATAGTGTATGGGGGAATGGTCACGCAACAGTGCATGTAAAGAATGTTATGTGCTAACAGCAAGGGGGAACAACGGCGAAAGGGCTTGCATGGGGAAATAATTACATAACAACATATGTAAAAGAACAATGGTGAAGGGTCAATATAGAATGAATGGTGAATAATATGTATGTGGGGGAATGGTGAAATATGTATGTGTAGAAATAATGAACAGTGAATAACAGAAGCACACATGGGGAATAATGCAGAAGCACACATATGGGGAAATAATGAAGTGTGGGGGAATAATGCAGAAGCACAGTGTATGGGGGAATAATGGTAAAGTACAGTGTATGGGGAATAATGGTGAAGTACAATATATGGGGAATAATGGTGAAGTAACATATGGGGAAATAATGGTGAAGTACAGTATGGGGAATAATGGTGAAGGTATGTATGTGTGGGAATAATGGTAAAGTACAGTGTAAATTAATGGTAAGTGTAATAGGGAATGAATATGAAATAAGTGTATGGGGAATAATGATAACAGTGTATGGGGGAATAATTGGTGAGATAACATGTATGGGGAATATATGGAAGTGAGTGTATGGGGAATAATGGTGAAGTACAATATATGGGGAATAATGGTGAAGCAATAATATATGGGGAAATAATGGTGAAGCATTGGGAATATGTTGTGATGGGGGAATAATGGAAGTACAGTGTATGAATAATGGTAAGCATTAGGTATGGGGGAATAATGGTGAAGTACAGTGTATGGGGGAATAATGGAGGTACAGTAAGGGGGAATAATGGTGAAGTACAGTATATGGAATAAGAAGTACAGTGTATGGGGGAATAATGGTGAAGTACAGTGTATGGGGAATAATGGTGAAGTACAGTGTATGGGGGAATAATGGTGAAGTACAGTGTATGGGGGAATAATGGTGAAGTACAATATGGGGGAATAATGGTTTGGGGGTGGGGAATAATGATGAAGTGTTACAGTGTATGGGGGAATAATGGTGAAGTACAGTATGGGGAATAATGGTGAAAGTTGTATGGGGGAATAATGGAAGTACAGTGTATGGGGAATAATGGTGGTAAGTTATAGAATGGTGAAGTACAGTATGGGGGAATAATGGAAGTACAGTGTATGGGGAATAATGGTGAAGCACAGTGTATGGGGAATAATGGTGAAGTACAGTGTTGGGGAATAATGGTGAAGTATAACATATGGAATAATGGTGAAGTACAATGTATGGGGAATAATGGTGAAGTACAGTATGGGGGAATAATGGTGAAGTACAGTGTATGGGGAATAATGGTGAAGTACAGTATATGGGGAATAATGGTGAAGTACAATATATGGGGAATAATATACAATATATGGGGAAAAATGGTGAAGTACAGTGTATGGGGAATAATGGTGAAGACATGTATGGGGAATAATGTATACAGTGTATGGGGAATAATGGTGAAGTACATGTGGGGAATAATGGTGAAGTACAGTATATGGGGAAATAATGGTGAAGTACAGTGTATGGGGAATAATGGTGAAGTACAGTGTATGGGGAATAATGGTGAAGTACATGTATGGGGAATAATGGTAAGAATATTGAATGAATAATGGTACAATATGATGGGGAATAATGGTGAAGTACAGTGTATGGAATAATGGTGAAGCACAGTGTATGGGGGAATAATGGAAGTACAGTGTATGGAATAATGGTGAAGTACAGATGGGGGAAATAAGAACAGTGTATGGGAATAATGGTGAAGTACAGTGTATGGGGAAGTGGGGTGGTGTTGGGTTTGGGGTTTGTATGGGGAATAATGGTGGATATATGGGGAATAATGGTGAAGTACAGTGTATGGAATGGTGAAGTACAGTGTATGGGGGAATAATGGTGAAGTACAGTATATGGGGAATAATGGTGAAGCAATATGTATGGGGAATAATGGTGAAGTACAGTGTATGGAATAATGGTGAAGTACAGATATGGGGAATAATGGTGAAGTACAGTGTATGGGAATAATGGGAGTACAGTGTATGGGGAATAATGGTGAAGGTGTATGGGAATAATTAAAGTACAGTATATGGGGGAATAATGGTGAAGTACAATATATGGGGAATAATGGTTACACAGTGTATAAATAATGGTGAAATAAAATATATGGGGAAATAATGGTATCAAATGTAGGGGAAATAATGGTAAACAATATATGGGGAATAATGGTTAATACAGTATAGAATAATGGTGAAGTACAAGTATAGAATAATGGAAGTACATGTATGGATAATGGTGAAGTACAGTATGGGAATATTGGAAAGTACAGTATATGGGGAATAATGGTGAAGGTGTATGGGGGGAATAATGGTGAAGTACAGTGTATGGGGAATAATGGTGAAGTACAGTGTTGGGGAAGTAATGGGGAATAATGGAAGCACAGTATATGGTGAAATAATGGTGGAATAATATGGGGAAAGTGGTGAAGGTCAATATGGGGAATAATGGTTAAGTACAGTGTATGGGGGAATAATGGTGAAGTACAGTGTATGGGGAATAATGGTGAAGTATGTGGGGAATAATGGTGAGCACAGTATATGGTGAATAATGGTGAAGTAGTGTGTATGGGGAATAATGGTGAAGTACAGTGTATGGGGAATAATGGAGAAGTACAGTATGGGGAATAATGGTAAAGAATGTATGTGAAATAATGGTGAAGTATATGGGGAAATAATGGTGAAGTACAGTATGTGGGGAATAATGGTGAAGTACAGTGTGGGGGAATAATGGAAGGAATACATATGGGAAATAATGGTGAAGTACAGTGTGTGGAATAATGTATACAGTATATGGGGGAATAATGGTAAAGCATATATGGGGAATAATGGTGAAGTACAATGTATGGGGAAATAATGGTGAAGTACAGTTATGGGGAAATAATGTGAAGGTATGGGGAATAATGGTGAAGTACAGTATATATGGATAGTAAGTGGAATAAAGAGAAGAAGTATGGAAATAATGGTGAAGTATAGTGTGAATAACAGAAGTACAGTGGTTTGGGGAATAATGGTGAAGTACATGTAAATAATGGTGAAGCAGTGTATGGGGAATAATGGTGATATTGTGGATTAATGGTGAAGTACAGATGGGGAATAATGGTGAAGCAGTGTATGAATAATGGGAAGTTGGAAGTACAGTGTATGGGGGAATAAGGTGAAGTACAGTGTATGGGGAATAATGGTGAATACAGTGTATGGGGAATAAGAAGTACAGTGTATGGGGAATAATGGTGAAGTACAGTGTATGGGGAATAATGTGAAGTACAGTGTATGGGGAATAATGGTGAAGTAATAATGGAGGGGGAATAATGGTGAAGTACAGTGTAGGGGAATAATGGTGAAGTACAGTGTATGGGGGAATAATGGTGAAGTGCAGTGTATGGGGAATAATGGAAGTACAGGTGGAATAATGGTGAAGTACAAGTGTATGGAATAATGGTGAAGTACAGTGTATGGGGAATAATGGTGAAGACAGTGTATGGGGAATAATGGTGAAGTCAGTATGGGGAATAATGGTGAAGTACAGGTGTATTGGGGAAGAGGTACAGTGTATGGGGAATAATGGTAAAGTTCAGTGTAGGGGAATAATGGTGAAATGTATGGGGGAATAATGGTGAAGTACAGTGTATGGGGAATAATGGTGAAGTACAGTATATGGGGAATAATGGTGAAGTACAGTGTATGGGGAATAATGAAAGTGTATAGAATAATAGAAGTACAATATGTGGGGAATAATGGTGAAGTAACAGTGTATGGGGAATAATGGTGAAGCACAGTGTGGGGGGAATAATGGTAAACAGTATGGGGAATAATGTAGACAGTGTATGTGGGAATAGCAGTGTATGGGGGAATAATGGTACAGTGTATGGGGGAATATTAATGGAGTAGTGTATGGGGGAATGGTGAGATGATGTAGAAATGAGACAGGGGGGAATAATGGTGAAGTGCTGTGGGGATAATGGACAACATATGGGAATAATGGTGAAGGTTCAATATAATATGGTGAATAATATGTATGTGGGGAAATGGTGAATAAGTGTAGAAATAATGGTGAAGAACGGAATATGGGGAATAATGGTGAAGTACAATATGGGGAAATAATGAAGTGTGGGGGAATAATGCAGAAGTACAGTGTATGGGGAATAATGGTAAAGTACAGTGTATGGGGAATAATGGTGAAGTACAGTGTATGGGGAATAATGGTGAAGTATATATGGGAAATAATGGTGAAGTACAGTATGGGGAATAATGGTGAAGCAATGTATGGGAATATGGTGAGTACAGTGTAAATAATGGTAGTACAGTGTATGGATAATGTGAGTAAGTGTATGGGGAATAATGGTAACAGTGTATGGGGAATAATGGTGAAGTACAGTGTGGAGTGTATGGGGAATAATGGTGAAGTACAATATATGGGGAATAATGTGAAGAATAATATGGGGAAATAATGGTGAAGCATGGGGAATATGATACAGTGTATGGGGAATAATGAAAGTACAGTGTATGGGGAATAATGGTAAAGCAATAAGTGTATGGGGAATAATGGTGAAGTACAGTGTATGGGGAATATTGGTGAAGTACAGAGGAATAATGGTGAAGTACAATATATGAATAATGGTGAAGAAGTGTATAATAAGAAGGTGAACATATGGGGAATAATGGTGAAGTAGTATCTACTATACGATACTGCTCTTTTCGCTAACAGATGAGTGGAAACAAAATGAGAAATGTGGTTTAAGAGATACGTAACGCTATAAAGACGAAAGTAATGGTTGTTTGCAAATTAGAAATAAATCCTAAAATAAAAATGATGGTAAACGACAGGGTAATTAAACAAGTGGAAAGTTATGTGTACGTATTTGGGAAGTAACATTAGCTGTGATGGTAGATGTATGGAAGAAATCAAAACAAGAAAGGGGCAAACGAAACTTAGTGTTGAGTAATGTGACACACCTAATAAAAAGATATTATCTTCATGTTTAGAAAAAGACTGCTGGAGGAACTGCAGCGGGCCCATACCGGGTAGGTCCGTATACACCCAACCCCTATCGCTCATATATATCCATCCAACCTATGTTTGAAGCTATCCAGCGTATTCAAGTTAATGAAGATATTTGGTAACTTGTTCCACTCATCCACGACTCTATTTCCAAACCAATGTTTACCTATCTCGCGCCTAAATTTAAATTTGTCTCTCTAAAGCCATTGTTACGAGTTCGCTTCTGGTTGGATAGTTTGAGTACCTTTTATACTCGATTCCGAGTGAGAGCATAGAGGAAGTAGTAGTAGTATGTGCGTGTACTGGATGGAGTAATGCGTCTAGTGTGGCAGCATTATGTTTGTGTTAAGGTGCAAGCACTGCTTGCTTCCTGTCGCTTTCAGCCACCACCGTTGGCTAGCACTCGTGGCGAACAGGGAAGCAACCTTGCGTAAGTCTTCTGTCAGTACACAGCCTCTTCACCATCAAGACTCCTGCTGTGTCTCCTCTTGACAACACAGGGTAACTGGGTGCCTCGTGGCCCCAGGCTAAACCAGCAGGGGATCTCGGAGGAGTAGTGGGCCCCAAAAAGACGGCGTATAGTCCCACCAATATGCGGACACGCCCAGGTGTCTACCAACCACTGCCACGCTACCTTGCAGATTAACTTTGGTAGGTATAAATCTACGGGAGTAAACACCAAACGAAAAATCTGTGATGGAGCACCGCATTAGGCAAACATGCTTAGAGCTCCAGTAAGACCACAACGGCGGTATAGGCAGAAGAGGTGACCAACAGACTACTAGGCGAAACCCAACAAACTGGGTTATCGGTAGTCCATTACAACTCTCCCTCTCCCTAATCATTACAGCTTCTTGCACCACTGTATAAGGAAAAGGGAGACCCAAGATGTGTGGTTATGGCCTGCGCTCCTGCCTCACCACACAAATCAACTCAGGTGCAGCCATCATCCAGCTCATCATACCTCTCATCATCATAAAACCCCATTTACCCCCAAAAGTCCTATGGGGACAGACGAGTGGCGAAGGGGGGCAGGCAGAGATGACTGCCGGGAGTCTTTAGTTACAACTCTGCACATGGGCGGCATTCTGTAGATAAGATGGTCGTTTATGCACTGGGATCTAGGGAGCGGTGCAATCCTGTCCTGTCTGTACGACTGAGCAGCCCTTTCGAGGAGCCATTCTGCTCACCCCACATGGGGAGGGGGCTAGAAAAGGTGCCCTAAACATAGCCTGCTAAAAGAACTAAACCTGACTGGGCAACCACCCCCAGCAAGGTCATCCTATTGTGGTCCAAAACACAATCATAATGACAGATCAAAGGAACAACACATTATACAACCTCTTCTTGTCGTTGCATGGAATGTCAGGACCCTTCTGGATACTGGCAGAAATGAGGGTCCTGAAAGAAAAACCGCCATTGTGGCAAAAGAGCTGGCTAGGTATAACATTGACATTGCAGCCATTAGCGAGTCCCGGCTCCCAGACGAGGGTTGACTCACAGAACAAAGGTCTGGCTAAACCTTCTTCTGGAAGGGTCAGGCTGCTGCAGAGAGAAACCGCAGTTATGGAGCTGGCCTTGCAATTCGCCAATCCATCCAACATAGGCTAATTTAAATGCCTGGTGGGATAAACTACCGCCTCATGACGCTGCTAGTCCCACCAAATCACTCACGTCATGCCTTTTCATCAGTGCTTATGCCACAACACTGGATGCTGAGGATGACATCAAAGAAACCTCTTATGCCGACCTTGACAGAATGTTAACATCTATCCCCTGAGAAGATAAGGTTTTGCTCTCAGGTGACTTCATATCCAGAGTTGGCAGAGATGTTGACCTTTGCTGGGGAACCATGGGGAGAAATGGAGTAGACAAATATAATCCCAACGGTCAACTCCTCAGCAAGTGAGCTGAACATAACCTCACTATCACCAATACCTTGTTTAGGCAGACCTCCAAGTTCAAAGGCTCGTGGCACACCCATTGGCATCTCATTGACTACATCATTGTCAGAGAAAGAGATCGCCAAGATGTCCTCATTACCCGAGCCATGCGTGGCTCAGACCACTGTGACACTGATCATCGGCTCGTCAGATTCAATCTCTCCATTCACGTCACCCCAAAACGGCGAAGGCAACAAGCCTCCAGAAGATGCTTTAACACAAAGCGTCTGGAGGATCCAGCAATAGCAAATGTCTTCAGAGAATAGCTCAACGATGGGCTGATAAACAAGCCATCAACAAGTAACCAAAATCCCAGCACCGAATGGGGTCCCATCAAAGCGGTCATCACAAAATCCTGCAACGAGACACCCGGACACATCAAAAGAAAACACGAGGATTGGTGGAGGTGAAAACGACCCGGTTATCAAAGTATTCTCACTGACTGATAGAGCAACCCTAAATCTCGGACCAAAGCCGATACCTTCCACGAGAAGAAATGGTGGTCCAACACGAACTTCGCCAACTATTGAATGAATGGTGGAAAAATAAAGCGTGTGAAATTCCAAAATTTTCAGATATATGGCCCAGCTAATCATGGCGTGGTCCGCTCCACTCATCCGACAGTAACTCCCTAATTAAAGATGAAGAAGGCATCCGTCAGTGCTGGAAAGAGCACTACCATTTGCTGCTCAACCAAAACATCGTGTGGGTGTCCTGACTACCCAGCAGGTTCCTCAGCACCCAGAGCTGACCCACCTCAGCTATCCTCCTTCCCGGGATGAGGTAGCTACTACCATCAAGCAGATTAAAAATGACATAGGGCCTTTTGGAATCCCAGCATAGGTGTATAAAAGAGGAGGACCTCTACTTACCAGCCGTTTCCACTCACTCCTGGAGAATATATGGGAGTAGAAGGAAATCCCCAAGATCATAAAGATAAATCGATCATCAATATTTATAAGAATAAGGGAGACCGGGCTCTCACTGCTTTCCGTAGCCGGCAAGATTAATGACGAGTCCTAAACACTCTTCTTCCTGAGGTAGAAAACTTCCTCCAAGAATCTCAATGTGGCTTTAGACCATCACGTGGCACCACTAACAAAATCTTTGCTGCCCGCCAGATACAGGAAATGTGCAGAGAACTACACCTTAACTTGCACATGACCTTCATTGACCTTACTAAGATCTTCGACTCAGTCAACAGGGAAGCCCTCTGGCAGACCCTCAGTCGTTTTGGCTTCCCACAAAAATTCATGCCATTGTGAGGCAACTCCATGATGGCATGAACGGCAGAGTCCTGCATAATGGCACCCAGTCTGAGTTCTTCCCCATCCAAGTGGGGGTAAAACATGGATGTGTACTGGCACCAAATCTCTACCATTGTCTTGGCTGCTTTCCTTATTCGTGCCAGTGCCAATTTAGCTGGCTGGGTGGACAGATGAAGGATCTTTTCAACATAAGACGATTCCAGGCAGGAACAAAGCTGTTGGCCGCCTCAATCACTGAACTTAAGTATGCAGATGACCTTACACTCGTCGCTCATACTGAATGTGATCTCCAGGAGATCCTGAACACCTACACAGATTCGTATGCACAACTTCGGCCTTGAGGTGAATGCACGTAAGACTCAGATTCTCTTTTAACGTGCCCCTGGTTCATCCACACCTCCACCATCCATCCAGCTTAACGATACTACTCTGTCTAATGTTAACCACTTCCAGTACCTTGGCTCCCACCTTTCCACTTCTGCAAACATTGATGAAGAGATTCAACATCGGATCAGATGTGCATCTCGATCCTTTGGCAGACTCCGACACCGTGTCTTCAGTTGAGAGCTGAAATTATCTACAAAGTTGCATGTGTACAGTATCGAGCAGTGATTCCTCCCCACCCTACTGTATGGCAGTGAGACATGGGTCAAATACAGGAGGCACCTCAAGGCACTTGAAAACTTTCGTAAACGTAGTTAACTTTCCATCCTCCGAGTTTGCTGGAAAGACGAGAACAAATGCCAGTATTCTCTCTGACAAACCAGAAAAGTGCCAAATCGACCTCCTCGCTAGGGAGACGATCACTCCACACCGTAATGCTTGGAGGACCACCACACAAGGTGTCAATACTTTCGAGTTAGCCCGACCGCATACCGAGGCAGACAAGCGCCAACGCCGGAAAAACCACTGCCACCGACCCTCCCGCACTAGATGTAACTCTCCTCACGTGAAACATATGTGGATGACCTTCCCGATCCCGTATCGGCCTTTCGAGTCACCTCAGAGCTCACCAACGAAGGTGACATCCCTAATAACTCGTATCATTATATCATAGCTGGATGATCGTCATACCCGATTCCAAGTGACACCAAAGCAGTAGTAGTAGCGGCTCAACTAACTCAAACCAGCTAGGATCGCTACTTATGTATTAGGATATTTAATTTTACGGTAATAAAATGGCGCTAAGGTGTGGCTATAGGGGAAGGTTGGAGGCCACGTTAAAAAAAGTAGTAGTAGTAGGGTGTGTGTGTGTGTGTGTGTGTGTGTGTGTGATGTACTGTTAGTTCTGGTATGTTTGTTTTCTGAGTGTTTAGTGTTGAATCTTCCTGTAGCTGTCGTCGGAAAAATATTTAGACGTTGCTGATTGGTTGGCAGCATCTGGCACCACTTCATGACGTCACTCGCACGGCCCTTATGGGAGGGGTGAGGGGTGGTCTGGGGGTTGTGAGGGGGTTCATTGTTTACACTGAGCTCCTGATCTATTGATACATATTCTCCAGGGTAAATATGCACATGCTTATGCTGTACGCACATACGCGGATGATGTGCGTTCAGACGTATGTGCACATGTACTGGCGTTGTGTGTACATAATTCACAAAAATAAAACGTAAATGTATTATTATTATTATTATTATTATTATTATTATTATTATTATTATTATTATTATTATTATTATTATTATTATTATTATTATTATTATTATTATTATTATTATTATTATAAGCATAAAGAAATGGGAGCGAACAATATGAGAGAAAACTGAGGACAGAGAGAGACAAAGAGTGAGAGACAGACATAATATCATATAAATTATTGAAGAAAGTGGACACAGGGAGATCTGAGCTCGGTGACGTCACTCAACCCAACTGCTAAGACATTGAGAAAGTACGACCTAACTATTAAGCCTTTCTTTAGTGTCCCTCTCGCACCCCGGGCTTCTCACTACACCCCCAACACTCTCACACACTGGGCTCCTCACTACACCCCCAACACTCACACACCCCGGGCTCTCACTACCACACCCCAACACTCACACCCCGGGCTCCTCACTACCCCAACTCTCACACCCCGGGCTCCTCACTACCCCAACTCTCCGGGCTCCTCACTACACAGCCCGACCCTCACACACACCTTGCTTCTCACTACACCCCCAACTCTCACACCCCAGGCTCCTCCTACACCCCAAACTCCACACCCTTGCTTCTCCACCACACCCCCAACACTCTCACACACTGGGCTCCTCACTACACCCCAACACTCACACACCGGCTCCTCACTACACCCCAACACTCACACCCCAGGCTCCTCACTACACCCCAACTCTCACACCCCGGGCTCCTCACTACACAGTGACCTCTGCTCACCACACCCCAACTCTCCACCGGCTCCTCACTACACCCCCAACACTCACACACCCTTGCTTCTCACTACACCCCCCAGCTCTCACACCCCGGGCTCCCTCACTACACAGCCCGACACTCACACACCCTTGCTTCTCCTAAACCCCCAACACTCACACCCCGGGCTCCTCACTACACCCCAACTCTCTCACACCAGGGCTCCTCACTACACAGCCCGACACTCACACACCCTGGCTTCTCACTGCACCCACCCAACACTCACACCCCAGGTCCTCACTACACCCCCAACTCTCACACACCCCGGGCTCCTCACTACCCCAACTCTACACCCCAGGCTCCTCACTACACCCCCAACTCTCCCTCACCACTGCTCCTCCTCTTCAACCCCCAACACTCACACCCCGGGCTCCTCACTACACCCCAACTCTCACACCCCGGGCTCCTCACTACACAGCCCGACACCCTCACTCTTGCTTCTCCTACACCAACACTCACACCCGGGCTCTCACTACACCTCCAACTCTCACACCCCGGGCTCCTCACTACACCCCCCAACTCTCTCACCCAGGCTCCTCCTACACCCCCAACACTCTACACCCAGGGCTCCTCACTACACCCCAACTCTCACACACCCCGGGCTCCTCACTACACCCCAGACACTCACACACCCTTGCTTCTCCTACACACCCCAGCACTCACACCCCGGGTTCCTCACTACACCGCGGGCTCGACTACACCCCCAACTCTCACACCCCGGGCTCCTCACTACACAGCCGACACTCCTTACCATGCTTCTCACTACACACCCCCGACACTCTCCTCTGGGCTCCTCACTACACCCCCCGACACTCACACACACCCCGGGCTCCTCACTACACCCCCAACATTCCACACACCCCGAGCTCCTCACTACACCCCGACCTCTCCACACCCCGGGCTCTTCACTACACCCCTAACCTCTCTCACACCCGGGCTCCTCACTACACCCCAACACTCTCACACCCGGGCTCTTCACTACACCCCCAACACTCTCACACCCCGGGCTTTCATTACACCCCAGGCTCCTCCTACACCCGACACTCACACACCCCGGGCTCCTCACACCCCCAACACTCACCCCAGTCTCCTCCTACACCCCCCAACACTCCACACACCCCGGACTCCTCACTACACCCCCAACACTCTCACACCCCGGCCTCCTCACCACACCCCAACACTCTCACACCCAGGCTCCTCACCACACCAACCTCACCCGGGCACTTCACTACACCCCTAACACTCTCACACCCCGGGCTCCTCACTACACCCCCAACACTCTCACACCCAGGCTCCTCACTACACCCCCAACACTCTCCACACCCCGGGCTCTTCACTACACCCCCAACACTCACACCCCGGGCTCCTCACTACACCACTCACACCCCCGGGCTCCTCACTACCCCCAACACTCCACACACCCCAGGCTCCTCCACTACACCCCCCAACCTCACACACCCGGCTCTTCACAACACCCCCAACACTCACACCCCGGGCTCTTCACTACACCAACACTCTCACACCCCGGGCTTTTCATTACACCCCAGGCTCCTCACTACACCCCCAACACTCTCACACCCCGGGCTCTTCACTACACCCGCAACACTCTCACACGGGCTCTGCACTACACCCCAACACTCTCCACCCCGGGCTTTTCATTACACCCCAGGCTCCTCACTACACCCCAACACTCTCACACCCCGGGTTCTTCACTACACCCCAAACACTCTCACACGGGCTCCTCACTACACCCCAACACTCTCACACCCCGGGCTCCTCACTCACCCCAACACTCTCACACCCCAGGCTCTTCATACACCCCAACACTCTCACACCCGGGCTCTTCCCCAACACACCCCAACACTCTCACACCCCAGGCTCTTCATTACACCCCAGGCTCCCTCACTACACCCCCAACACTCTCCACTGACCTCACACCCCAACCTCTCACACCCCAGGGCTCCTCACAACACCCCCAACACTCTCACACCCCGGGCTCCTCTTCACCCCAACACTCTCACACCCTGGGTTCTTCACTACCCCAAACACTCACACACCGGGCTCCTCACTACACCCCAACACTCTCACACCCCGGGCTCCTCACTACACCCCAACACTCTCACACCGGGCTCTTCACTACACCCCCAACACTCTCACCCCGGGCTTTTCTACACCCAGCCTCCTCGCTACACCCCAACACACTCACACCCCAGGCTCCTCACTACACCCCCAACACTCTCACCCCAGGCTCTTCCACACCCAACACTCTCACACCCAGGCTCTTCACTACCACCCCAACACTCTCACACCCCGGGCTTTTCATTCCACCCAGGCTCCTCCTACACTCAACACTCTCTGGCCAGGCTCACTACACCCCCAACACTCTCACACCCCAGGCTCTTCACTACACCCCAACACTCTCACACCGGGCTCTTCTACACCCCCCAACACTCACACGGGCTCCTCACCAACACCCCACACTCGCACACCCCGGGCTCTTCACTACACCCCCAACACTCTCACACCCCGGGCTCTTCACTACACCCCCAACCTCTCACACCCCGGGCTCCTCAACACCCCCCACACTCTCACACCCGGGCTCCTCACTACACCCCCAACACTCTCACACCCCGGGTTCTTCACACACCCCAAACCACTATCACACCGGGCTCCTCACTACACCCCCAACACTCTCACACCCGGGCTCTTCACTACACCCCAACACTCTCACACGGGCTCTTCACTACACCCCCAACACTCTCCACCCCAGGCTCTTCACTACACCCCAACACTCTCACACCCCGGGCTTTTCATTACACCCCAGGCTCCTCACTACACCCCCAACACTCTCACACCCCGGGTTCTTCACTACACCCCCTCTCACACACCCGGGCTCTCCTTACCCCAACACTCTCACACCCCGGGCTCTTCACTACACCCCAACACTCTCACACCCCGGGCTCTTCACACACACCCCCAACACTCTCACACCCCGGCTCCTCACTACACCCCAACACTCTCACACCCCAGGCTTTTCACTACACCCCAGGCTCCTCGCTACACCCCAACACTCTCACACCCGGGCTCCTCACCCACACCCCCAACACTCTCACACCCCGGGCTCTTCACTACACCCCAACACTCTCACACCCGGGCTCTCACTACACCCCAACACTCTCACACCCCGGGCTTTTCACTACACCCCAGGCTCCTCACTACACCCCAACACTCTCCACACCCCGGGCTCTTCACTACACCCCAACACTCTCCACCCCGGGCTCTTCCACTACACCCCAACACTCTCACACCCCGGGCTCTTCACTACACCCCAACACTCTCACACCCCGGGCTCTTCACAACACCCCACACTCTCACAGGCTCTTCACTGCCCCAACACTCACACGGGCTCCTGACAACACCCCAACACTCTCACACCCGGGCTCTTCACTACACCCCCAACACTCTCACACCCCAGGCTTTTCCACACACCCCAGGCTCTCCTTCACACCCCAACACAGTCACACCCCAGGCTCTCTCACACCCCCAACCTCTCACACCCCGGGCTCTTTACACCCCCCAACACTCTCACACCCCGGCTCTTCACTACACCCCAACAACACTCTTCAACCCCAGGCTCCTCACTACACCCCAACACTCTACCCCGGGCTCTTCACTACACCCCAAACACTCTCACACACCGGGCTCCTCCCACAACACCCCAACACTCTCACACCCCGGGCTCTTCACTACACCCCAACACTCTCACACCCGGGCTCTTCACTACACCCCAACACTCTCACACCCCGGGCTCTTCACTACACCCCAAACACTCTCACACACCGGGCTCCTCACAACACCCCCAACACTCTCACACCCCGGGCTCTTCCTTCCACCCCAACACTCTCACACCCAGGCTCTTCACTACACCCCCAACACTCTCACACCCGGGCTCACTACTACACCCACTCTACACCCGGCTCTCAATGCACCCCAACACACACACACACTAGGGTCCTCACTACACCAACCTCTCACACCCCGGCCTCCTCACTCACCCCCAACACTCTCCCCGGGCTCTCACTACACCCCTAACACTCTCACACCCCGGGCTCCTCACATACTAACACTCACCCCGGGCTTCACTGCACACACTACTCCTCACACCCCGGGCTCACCACAACACCCCAACTCTCACACCCCGGGCTCTTCACTACCCCAACACTCTCCACACCCCGGGCTCTTACCTTCCCCCACACTCTCACACCCCGGGCTCTTCTCACACCCCAACACTCTCACACGGGCTCTTCACCACACCCCAACATACCACTCGGCCTTCACTACACCCCCAACACTCACACACCCAGGGCTCTCTTACACACCCCACACTCTCACACCCCGGGCTCTTCACTACACCCCAACACTCTCACACCACGGGCTCCTCACTACACCCCCAGCACTCTCACACCCAGGCTTTCACTACACCCCAGGCTCCTCACTACACCCCAACCTCTCACACCCCAGGCTCCTCCTCACTCCCACTCCTCACACCCGGGCTCCTCACTACACCCCCAACACTCTCACACCGGCTCCTCACTACACCCCAACACTCACACACACTGGGCTCCTCACTACACCCCCCAACACTCTCACCCTGGCTCCTCACTACACCCCCAACACTCTCACACCCCGGGCTCCTCCTACACCCCAACACTCTCACACGGGCTCCTCACTACACCCCCAACACTCACACACAGGCTCCCTCACTACACCCCCAACACTCCACCCCAGGCTCTTCACTACACCCCAACACTCACACACCAGGCTCCTCACTACACTCCCAACACTCCTCACACCCCGGGCTCCTCCACTACACCCCCAACACCTCCCACACCCCGGGCTCTTCACTACACCCCCACCACTCCTCCACACCCCAGGCTCTTCACTACACCCCCAACACTCTCCACACCCCGGGCTCCTCCACTACACCCCCAACACTCACACACCCCGGGCTCCTCACTACACCCCAACACTCTCACACCCGGCTCCTCCTACACCCCAACACTCTACACAGGCTCTTCCACTACACCCCCAACACTCTCACACCCCGGGCTTTCATACACCCCAGGCTCCTCACTACACCCCCGACACTCACACACCCCAGGCTCTCACTACACCCCAACACTCACACACCCCGGGCTCCTCACTACACCCCCAACACTCTCACACCCGGGCTCCTCACTACACCCCCAACACTCACACCCCGGGCTCCTCACTACACCCCCAACACTCCTCACACCCCGGGCTTTCATTACACCCCAGGCTCCTCACTACACCCCCAACACTCTCACACACCCGGGCTCCTCACTACACCCCCAACACTCTCACACCCCGGGCTCTTCACTACACCCCCAACACTCCACCCCGGGCTCCTCACTACACCCCAACACTCTCACACCCCGGGCTCTCATCCACCCAGGCTCCTCCTACACCCCCAACCTCTCAGGGCTCTTCACTACACCCCAACACTCTCACACAGGCTCTCACTACACCCCCAACACTCTCACCCCGGGCTCCTCACTACACCCCCAACACTCTCCCACACGGGCTCCTCACTACACCCCCAACACTCTCACACCCAGGGCTCCTCACTACACCCCCAACACTCACACACCGGGCTCCTCTCCACCCCCAACACTCCACACCGGGCTCCTCACCACACCCCCAACACTCACACCCTGGGCTCCTACCACCCCCAACACTCTCACACTGGGCCCCCTCACTACACCCCCAACACTCTCACACCCGGCTCCTCACTACACCCCCAACACTCTCACACACCGGGCTCCTCACTACACCCCCAACACTTCCACACACCCGGGGCTCCCTCACTACACCCCAACACTCTCACACACCGGGCTCCTCACTACACCCAACACTCTCACCCCGGGCTCCTCACTACACCCCAACACTCACACACCGGGCTCCTCACTACACCCCCAACACTCTCACACCCCGGGCTCCTCCTGCCCCAAACTCTCACACCAGGCTCCTCACTACACCCCCAACACTCTCACCCAGGCTCCTCACTACACCCCCAACACTCACACACCGGGGCTCCTCACTACCCCAAACACTCTCACACCCCGGGCTCTCTCTACACCCCCAACACTCACACACCACACCCAGGCTCCTCACTACACCCCAACACTCTCACCCCAGGCTCCCACTACACCCCCAACACTCACACACCCCAGGCTCCTCACTACACCCCCAACACTCACACCCAGGCTCCTCACTACACCCAACACTCTCACCCAGTCTTACTACACACACTCTCTCACACCCCAGGCTCTCCTGCCCCAACACTCCCCAGGCTCCTCACCTCCACACACCCAGGCTCCTCTACCCCAACACTCTACACCCAGACCTCTCACCCCATACTCCCCCAACACTCACACACCGGGCTCCTCACTACCCCCAACACTCCACACACCGGGCTCCTCACTACACCCCAACACTCACACAGGCTCCTCACTACACCCCAACATCACACAGGCTCTTCACTACAACACTCTCACACCCAGGCTCTCACTACACCCCAGGCTCTCCTTTCACCCCAACCTCACCCCAGGCTCTCACTACACCCCAACACTCCTCACACACAGGCTCTTCACTACACCCACCCCAGCTCTCACACCCAGGCTCTCCTTCACACCACACTCACCCCAGGCTCTCACTACACCCCCAACACTCTCACACCCAGGCTCCTCCCACTACACACCGGCTCTCACTGCACCCCAACACTCTCTCCCACACCCGGGCTCCTCACTACACCCCAACACTCCCTCCAACACCCTGGGCTCCTCACTACCCCAACACTCTCACACCCAGGCTCCTCACTACACCCCCAACACTCTCACACCAGGCTCTCCTACACCCAACCTCTCACACCCAGGCTCTCACTAACCTCACACTCACACAGCTCTCACACACCCCAGGCTCCTCACTACACCCCAACACTCACACACAGGCTCTCACTCCAACACTCTCACACACCAGGCTCCTCACTAACACTCACACACCAGGCTCCACTACACCACCTCCTCACAGGCTCTTCACTACACTCTCACACCAGTTCCCCCTCCACTACCTCACACCCGGTCCTCACCCCAACACTCACCCAGGCTCCTCCACCACACCTAACACTCTCCACACCCAGGCACCTCATCCTCCCCAGGCACCTCCACCCCAACACTCTCACACCTCCAGGCTCCTACTACACCCCAACACTCACCCCAGGCTCCTTACACCCAACACTACACCCCAGGCTCTTTACTAACCCCCAGCTCTCACACACCTCCCACTACACTAACACTCTCACACTCAGGCTCCTCACTGCACTAACACTCACACCCAGCATCTCACACACCAGGCTCTTCCCCCAACACTCTCACACACCAGACCCCAACCTCACACCCCGATCTCACTACCCCCAGCACTCACCGTCCTCACCACATCTCTCCCAACACTCTCACTACACCCCAACACTCTCACACCCCGGCTCCTCACTACACCCCAACATCCTCACACCCCCGGGCTCCTCATCACCCCAACACTCTCACACCAGGCTCCTCCTTCAACTCTCACACCCAGGCTCCTCCTACACCCCCAACACTCTCACACACCCGGGCTCCTCACTACACCCTCTCTCACACCCCAGGCTCCTCACTACACCCCAACTCTCACACCCCAGGCTCTCACTGCACCCCAACACTCTCACACCCAGGCTCCTCACTCCCCCAACACTCCCACACCCGGGCTCCTCACTGCACTAACCTCTCACCCAGACTCCTCACTACCCCACACTCCACCCAGTCCCACCACACAGGCTCCTCACTACACCCCCAACACTCACACACCCCGGGCTCCTTACTACACCCCCAACACTCACACACCCCGGGCTCCTCACTACACCCTCTACACTCCTACACCCAGCAGCTGGTGGAGGAGCCTGAATAAGTGATTTAAATATGACTTAGGAAAAATACACACATATATATTACCTGATGAAGATGACACCTTTTGGTCAACCTAACCTAAGCTAACCTAACCTAACCTAGCCTAAGCCAACCTAACCCACGCTAACCTAACCTACGCTAACCTAACTTATAGCAACTTTACCTACAATATCTTAATCTAACTCAATCTAAACTAACCTAACCAAACCTAGGTTATGTTCGGTTAGGTTAAGTTAAGAGTAGGTTAGGTTAAGTTTAATAAGGATTTAGTTTGGTTAGGATACAGATGGTCTGAGTAAATTTGGTTTGGTTGGTTTCGTTTGGGTTAGATTAGATTAGGGTACGTTCGCTAGATTAAGTTATATTAGGTTATATTATGTTAGATTCGATTAAATTAAATTAGGTTAGGTTATGATATACTAGGCTCTATTTTACCAGTATATAACAGAAGCTGTGTTGAGGGTGGGAGAGACCAGCCAACACACGGGGGTACACAGTCTTCTGCCAATATTAGCTCTACCTAATCAATACCTTTCGACAAATTAATTATCCTGTGCTGTGTATTAGCCTAGTTATAATGAGAACCCTATTATAAGTGTTTAGTGCACCTTGGTTACTTATACTACTACAGAAATTAGTGTAAATATGTGATCGTTTTTAATATCGTTAGCGAGCGAGTTAGTCCCCTGTGAGATATCATGAAGTATTGTGTGTAATGAAAACTTACAGGAAAGACCGTGAAACGAGGTCCGTTGTATGTGATACCTCCATTTAACGGACTATATGGGGTAGGAAGTCCATTAAATCGAGGTCAATATGAAACCCCTATATAAGGGACTATATCCGTTAGATGAAGACGTCGCTGTACTATGGGCCCTGTAGGTGAACATTCCTGCTCCCTGGTGCTTATTGAGAACTGTACTGTACAGTATCTCAGCACTTTGTACTCAAAGCCTCTTACATTGTTTTAACCTGGAATAATCGTGATCCCAGCCCGCGAAAATGGCCTATGTTAAAGCAGTTACCACGAACCGGGTGTTAGTTCTTTACAATTCTAAATGTCACCTAACCTAACCTAACCTAACCTAACCTAACCTAACCTGACCTGACCTGATTTAACCTAACCTGAGAATGTTGTACAGATGCCGTAGCTACTTCACTCCTGAGCAGTTGCTTCAAGTATATAAAAGATTCATTCGTCCTAACTTGGAGTACTGCTCTCATATCTGGGGTGACTCTTCTTCTGTCCAACTGTTAGATAGGGTGGAATCAAAGGCATTTCGTCTTGTTAACTCTCCTCCTTTAGTTGATAATCTTTCTTTCCTTTTTCTTCGCCGCAATGTTGCTTCACTTCCTCTCTTTCACAGGTACTTTAACAGGCAATGTTCAGTGGATTTGACATCCTGTGTATCGCCGGCAAAGCCGTGGGCTTGTAACACACGTCTTGCCCGCGGTGCCCACCGTTTCTCTGTGGATGTCGGTCACACTAGAATAACCCGTTGTAGTACATCCATCTTTCCTCACACAGCCAAACTGTGGAATGCTCTGCCTTCTTCTGTGTTTCCATACTTATACGTTTTCCTTTTCTATTTTTAATTTCTTTCTGCTCTTATTATTTCGCCCCCTACGTCCCTTTGTGGGTAGATGACCTGTGCCCGGGTGGGCTATTCCCCGATTTTTTTTTGGAGACCCCCTACATCCTTGTGTAAGGTGAAGTTCAAAGCATTTACAACGCCCAACAGGGAAGCATGCTAAGTTCATGCTTGCCTTATGTTTCATGAGTTAACGGCGTAGAAGCCTGAAGAGTCAAGGGCGTAGAAGCCTGAAGAGTCAATGTTTTATGTCTAAGCAAGTTAGTGGAAGCTCCAACAACTTGTCCCTGAATACGAATTCGCAACTTTTCGATTTACAGCAGGCACTATCGTGGACAAAAGTTCACTCCCTGTAGTGAAACTGAGTGAATGAGTCTCCGAACTGACTTACTCTGATTGTTATCTGGTGCGGGTGTGCTGTGCGAACTTTTGTCAAAGATAGTACCTACTTTGCTGCTAAATGAACAGGGACCAAGGGGACTAGGAAGAGTGTCCAAACAACTTCCGCCGGCCCGGGAATCGAGCCCGTGACATCTTGCTTGCGAGGCAAGAGCGGTACAGCTCTACCACCAGCGCCCCCAACCTAACCTAACCTGACCGAGCCTGACATGACCTAACCTGACCTATATCGACCAAATCTAACCTAACTTGACCTTACCTAACCTGATCTGACCTTTCCTGACCTAAAAACCTAACCTAACCTGACCGGTCCTGACCTAACATACCCCAACTATCAATACTACTACTACTACTACTACCACTACTACTAGTACTACTTTTTTTTTTTTAAACGTGGCCTCCAGCCTCCCCCAATAGCCACACCTTCGCCGCTATTTTATTACTTTAAAATTAAATATCCTAATACATAAGTAGCTATCCTAGCTGTGTTGAGTTAGTTGAGCCACAGATCTATGCTGCATTCAGTGACTGTTGCCTCATAGTCAATATCTGCAACTGTTGTCGGCTTTGGGGCTGATGCTCTCGTCTCCCTGAGGCAGAGCAAAGCAGACCTAAGGAGAGAGAAGGACAGTCATCATCTCATCCTGGCTGTAACATAACTTCTGGGCTGCTGCTTCTGTGAACGCTAGAGGAGTGGAGCTGCCTTGATCAACGTTCTGAATTCTCTCCCCGTATTCCCTTATCGTTCTCGTTCCTCCTGTGTGCAGCATCGAGAGCTAAGTTACGGTGACATGCGGCCATGGGATCAAAAATCCTGATGTCGAAGAAGGCTCGCTGTCACCGCGTCCCAAATCCTCGAGCACTGACGTCAACACGGGCTTCGTTGGATGTGTTTGAAGTCCTAAGTTGGAAGATCTCACCGTCCAAAGGAAGGAGGGTCGGTTCCACCATGACATCCCGGCAGATTTCCTTCAACATATTTGCTGTGAGGTCCCTTACTTCGTCATGCCTCATGCATTTGAAGCCCCCTTTCTTGAACACCATGGCGTGATCGACGTTATAGGAAGAGCCACACATGCATTGGGAGGACAAACCTTCTACTGGCCGACCGTACCTTAGAGCAATGGCATCTGTAAAGTCTTGTTTATTGAGACTGAAACCGTTTGCCCTTATCGGTAACATAGTTAACCAGTTCGAGGCGCCCACCTCCTGCGCTATAGCTACTTTTTTTTCCAAATTCTCTGGTATTTGCAACAATAGTTGCTGCAACTTGTCACTTTGGCCGTGCTGTCGTTCTGTCGTAATGGACCTTCGGATCTTGTTTACTACTACTACTTCGTCTACTACTACTACTTTCTATTTTTTTATAATGGCCTCGAGCCTCCCCTAATAGCCACATCTTTGCCACCATTTTATTACCTTAATATTAAGTATCCTAATACATAAGTAGCTATCCTAGCTGTGTTGAATTAGTTGAGGCGCAGGTCTATGAGGTATTCAGTGACTGTAGCCTCATAGTCAATATCTGCAGCTGTTGTTGGCTTTGGGGCCGAAGCTCTCATTCCCCTGAGGCAGAGCAAAGCCGACCGAAGGAGAGAGGAGGACAGTCGACATCTCATCCAGGCTGTAACATAACTTCTGGGCTGCTGCTTCTGTTCGGAGATCACCTCCTCGAGTCTGGCGTAGAAACATCTTGCACTTGGTCCCATCCCACCAGAGGTTGTGAACACTAGAGGAGTGAAGCTGCCTTGATCAACGTTCTGAATTCTCTCCCCATATGCCCTTATCTCGTCGTTCTCGTTCCTCCTGTGTGCAGCATCAAGAGCTAAGGTACGGTGACATGCAGCCATGGGATAAAAAGTCCTGATGTCGAAGAAGGCTCGCTGTTACCGCGTCCAGAATCCTCGAGCACTGACATCAACACGGGCTTCGTTGGATATGTTTGAAGTCCTATGTTGGAAGATCTCACCATCCAATGGAAGGAGGGTCGGTTCTACCATGACATCACGGCAGATTTACTTCAACATAATTGCTGTGAGGTCCCTTACTTCGTCATGCCTCATGCATATGAAGCCCCCCTTTCTTGCACACCATGGCGTGATCGACGTCATAGGAAGAGCCACACGCGCATTGGGAGGAAAATCTTCTACTGGCCGACCGTACCTTAGAGCAATGGCATCTGTAAATTCTTGTTTATTGAGACTGAACCTACTACTACTACTACTACTACTACTACTACTACCACCACTACTACTGGTCGCCTTCAGGTTATTTAAGTAACAACAACTAGCAAATACTTATATACAACTTATAAGCATTAACAAAATGTGTTCGAAGTTATTATTATTATCTCTGAAGGTCTGTCGGCCTGTACATCGGTTATAGAGAAATCCGAGTGTGAGAAAGATTTAGGAGCAATGATATTTAGAAATCTCAAGCCAAGTAAACAATGTGTATTTGCTCGAAACAAGGCAGTACTTGGGTTCATACAAAGGAGTGTTAGTTACAAGGCTAGCGAGGTCATCCTGAAACTATATCTTGCGTTTGTAAGACCTCACTTGGATTATGCAGTTCAGTTCTGGTCAACGTACTACAGAATGGATATAGAATCCCTAGAAAGAAATCCGAGAAGAATGACAAGACTAATCCCGGGCATTAGGAACCTTGAGTACAGAGACAGGTTAAAGCATCTTAATTTGCACTCCCTCGAGACACGTAGAGTGAGGGGCGATATGATAGAGGTGTATAAATGGAAGTCAGGGTTTAACAAAGGCCATATAACAAATAGACTCGGGGAAAATACTGAAAGACCCAGAACAAATTGCAAACGTAATAATTTTAACGTTATTAAACTTGAACACACGACTCAAATAAAATAGTAAAAGTTTAACTGAATAAAAAAAATGGGAACACTGTCTAAAATGCATAAATTCAAAATGGCCATCAAGTAACCTAGTTATACCTGGTGGAGGCGGACTTTATCAACATATTTGTTTTGTGACCCAAACTTGTATATACAGTATTCCACAATGAATTATGTGAGTGAACATGCTACCCGTTTCAATGCTATGCCCATCCTCACATTTGATCAGCCATTATATCTCAAAAGACTTATGATACAAGAAAGCGGTCACTCTGACAATGTCATTAGATCTATTGTGTTGCGTCTTGGAGGCTTCCATACCCAAATGAGCTACCTTGGATGTATTAGTCACATAATGTCAGGGTCTGTGTTTCAGGAGTTGTTAGAAACTGTTTATGCCAGTAATGCTGTGTCACACATCCTCAGTGGTAAAACAATTGCCAGGGCTGTCCGTGAGCATCTTCTTGACAGTGCTGCTATCCACGTGCTACTCGTATCAAAGGTCTTTAAAACTGTGTTAACAAACAAAGCTGAGGTTGTAGATGCACCAAATGATGATTGTCTCTGTAGATGATGATATGAGAAGCAGCTCACCTGAGCAAAAGCAAGCTCCTCCAGACATACTGAAAAAAGCCCAGAAACTTTATGATGACCTGATGGATGGAATAATCACATTGGAAGATGTAGAGAAATTTGCCACATTTGAACAGGTGCAGCATCAGCCTGATATGACCAAAGAATGTTTGAAAAAATCACGGACCTCCAAGCTTTGGTTACAATACTTAGAAATGATTCTTATCCTCCAAACATTCATCAGGGTTGAACGCACAGGAAATTGGATACTGCATCTGACTGTGATGCGAAAGATGTTGTCATTCATAGCAGCTTCTGGTCATAACCATTACACCAAATCACCTTTTCTGTATCTGCAAAAAATCGATCATCTAGAGCAGGGGTTCTTAACCTGGGGTCCATGGATGGGCTTCTGGGGGTCCGTGAAGGTCAGATAAAAATTAATTTTTGCATAAAAAAGTGTGAAACATAATTCTTTGTTAAGATTGTTTACTTTATTCATACTTTGTGTATGTCATACACTGTATGAGGCAATGAATTTTCAATAAAATAAAGTATATTCATTGCATGCAAAGTTGTGTTTATGTGCTTATGTGCATTTTTCTAGGGAGGGGGTCCATAGCTTTCACCAGATTCTCAAAGGGGCCCGTGACTCAAAAAAGGTTAAGAACCACTGATCTAGAGGAAGAGAATCCAGAAGTCTATCAACATTTCTTACAAGGGTTCCATGTGGTCAGAAGATTAGATAGGTTCTGGGCTGGGTTATCTCCTGACTTTGTCATAAAAGAAGGACTGATGCGAAGCCTTAAGCCAACAGGTGGGCTGACTCGTGGGCGAGGTATGGGTGAGACAGAACGTCTGGTATGGCTACCTTCAAGCTGCGTCACATCTGAAATAAACTTAGCAATGCAAGAGATGTCTGCAGTCACCTATGTAACTAGTGAGCAACACATCGACACATCAAATACCAGAATGCCAAGGATGTGTCTGATACTCACAAGATGGTTAGCTTCTTGACTTCAAGGAATCCCTTCACAGATAATCATGAACTGTACAGTTAGGTTACTGAGGTGTCAGCAGATGAGCCCATCAATGCTGATCAAGCATCAGATGATGGCAATAAAGTCCTTCAAAACATGAGTGGGAAAATATACACAACACTCTTTCAAACGTAAAGAACAAGTGATCCCTCTCAGCACCAAGAATGCTGTAAAAATCAATGATGATATTGTGGGGTTTCGTTATATTGGTTCACACTCAGGATGGGTTGGAGAAAGGAAACTCACAATGCGCTCTGTGTATATATATTGTATTGGATGTACACTGCAGCTTGGTGCTGGGAAGTGGCAGCTTGGTTACCAGCATGGAGTAAAGAGAGCTGATTGGTGAGGGTGCTCAGAGGAGGTGTTGCTTGCTGCGGCTGTAGCTAGAAGAAGGGCAGGTCACTGCCAGGTGAGGTCTTATATAGCGGGGGTAGGCGTGGCTTGATTGTAGACCTCCGCTTTGTTAGGGGGCGCTGGTTACCTGACCTTGCCCACGAGGCTTACGCTGGGGAATTCGCGGGGGGTCGGCTAGTCAGCGACACACGGCGTTTGTAGGGGAGGAATCCACTACAATGCCATCATTGATCCCCGGCTCTTGTTCCAAAGACTTTCTACTGCAGGCTCACAAAATGGCAATCTAGCCGAAGCACTTGAATATGAACTCTGTAGTTATCCACCCGCACTTTTTGATAACAGGATAACTCCAAGACTCGCAACAAAGTGTGCATTGGCTGATGCACTGTGGAAGATGATGCCACTTGATATGCCTACTCCATCAAGTGATGTCCAGTATTTACTGGATGGCGGTGTATTGCTCCATAGATTAAGATGGAATCAGGGAATGGCATATGATGATCTGTCAAGCCGGCAAAAGGTATGTCTCATCTCAATATGGCAGAGCAATAGTCGTATTTGACGGATATCCTGAGGGACCATCAACTAAAGATGTGTCTTGCCTAAGACGAGGCACGAAGTATGTTGGTGGGAGTGTAAAAGTATCTAGTTCCATGGTGTTCCAAGGGAAGAAGAGGATTTCCTCTACAATGTAGTCAATAAACAGAACTTCATCTACCTGCTAGCTGATCATTTGACTCAATCAGGTTGTTGTGATAAACATGCCAACGCTGATGCTGACTTGGTTATCGTTCAGAATGCCATTACTACTGCTCACAAGACTCCTACTAAGACTACAATCGTGGTTGCTGATGACACATTGTAAGGGCAACGATCCTCCGGCTAGTTACCGCTGCTAACTCGCTCGTTTGCTGGTGCAGACGACACTTGGGGTGGTTGGACGGAGGTGATAACGGCAGCAACCCTCTCCGCCGCCGGCAGATTCAACCCAGCCGCCATACCGTCAGTATCTAGCTACCCTGCTGTCCGTCAAATTCTGGCTGTGATCTCATCATAGGTCCTGGACTCGTGGGCTGTGTTCCCAGACCTTCACCTATCAACTGCCAACTCTCTGGTCATCTACCACTACCGCATACCACGACCATCAGTTCATCACATTCCGTCGGTGCCCCGGTGTTCTCCTGCCTTTTCAAGACGTTGCTGAGTGTGGAGTGAATGGACGCTTCCCTGCCCTGAGTGTGCATCACCGTGTTCCAGAACCTTCCCCCAGGGCCACTGCCGTAGGAAATATTTGTTCATTGTTTGATTCCATTAATTGCTGACTCCCCTTTATTGTTCGATTCTATCGATTGTTGACTCCATTTAATTGTTTGAATCCATTAATTGTTGACTCCCATTATTTGTTTGATTCCTTTAATTGTTGCTTCCATTAATTGTTTGACTCCCGTAATTATTTGATGATTGTTGAGTGGTGTCAGAGTTTTGTTATATTTTTATAGTAAAGAGATGCCAATCTCTAACGGTTGTTTGTTATTCCTCGGAAAACCATGGTCCTTGACTTTCCTTTATTAAGATCCTGATTAGCCTGGTAAGGGATTTCTATCCCTAAGTCCTAGGCCTTTACACACATATATTCTAATTGTGTTGTGCTGGCTATGACACCAGAAATTCCATCCATATATTTCAGACCTAAACCTAGTCAGGGCAGCAAAAGAGCCCTAAGATGCTGGAATATGGAAGTAATGCGAATAATGCTTGGTTTGTGCATGCTATTCTAGGGTGTGGCACCACGTCTTCTTTGTACGGTGTGGGCAAGAAGATAGGTCTCAAGTTAATTCACACAAATAAGGTATTCCTGGAGCAAGCACAGGTGACAGTACACAGGCAGATATTATTAAAGCTGGGGAAAGTGCATTAGTTCAAATCTACAAAGGTTTCCAAGGTTACACATTCAATTTTCTTAGGTTAGAACAACTCTACCAAAGGGTAGGCAGTAGTACATCTTTTGTGCAACCTGAAGTGCTCCCACCTTCATCAGCTGCTGCAGCATATCATAGTTTGCATGTATATTTGCAAGTTCAGGAGTGGATGGGTAATGCAACTAGTATGTTTCCAGAAGATTGGGGATGGTATAGACAAGGTGACAAGTTTCTTCCAGTTCTCACAGACAGACCACCAGGTCCCACATATTTGCTCGAAGTCGTCAGATGTAACTACAAAGCTGGATGTAATACTAGACAGTGTACAGTCACCCAAAAAAGTCCTGTCGCAAACCATGAACCCCGAGATTCAGACTCTTGAATCCGAAGCATTTATGGACAATAATGAATCAGTGTCTACTGCTTCGGGTTCACGAGTCTGAATCGTGGTTCGCGACAGGACTTTTTTGGGTGACTGTACATGCCGCAAGAATGGACTTGATTGCCCCACAGGCTGTGGCCACTTCAGAGGTGTTTGTACTCGCATGTCACAGTCAGATGGTGAAGATGTTGATGAATGAATAATCAACTTCTAAGATTTTTCCACCTACCTATAGTATAAACATAATTATTATTATGATTCAATTTTATATACTGGCCCTAATTATCATGTTATGGTACATTATTATACTCTATACAGTTCATAGCTTTCCACAGTGAGATATTTTGATATTTTGTAAAGCAAATGACTGATAAGTTTCTTGAAAATTCACACAGTTTGGGTTTAGGTGAACATTACATATATAGTCTACATGTCAATTTGGTTCAGTTCTGTATTAATACTGAATAATACATTTATATTATAAAATAAAATTTTATTTTGTCCTTTTATAAAATTTTTCAAACAATCCAGAAAATACAATGTTACTCAGGTATCATAATTACTCATACAATTTCTAATTGGAATATGATATATTCTTATGGCAGCAATGTTGGAATAATGCAGAGTTGGTAATGTTCCCATACTTGGCTTTAATTATACATTTCATATGTTATTTCAAACATATTTATAAGTTAAATAATACTGGTTGAGTTACTTTTGCAATTTGTTAGGGGTTGC
>NW_024753646.1:0-10718 GCF_018991925.1 Homarus americanus | reverse complement strand
TTAGATCATTTGATTTTACAAGGTCGTATTATAATGACTGGGAACCATATAGAAAACTGTTAGAGAAGTAAATATTTCTACGGCAGTGAATGAGTAAGTCAATAAGTGGTGTATAGAGCTGCTGACGCAACTTAAACGGTATATACTGTACATTATATGTTATCAGAACTTTCCTGTTGTACGTAACCGCCTCCGTCAAAGTGTCTTACTGGCTCATGTGAAGATTAGCCTCTAGTTTATTTAACCTCAAGATTAACTACACTGGCACTGCCTGACCTGACCTGACCTGACCTACCCTACCCTACCCCTACCCTACCCTACCCTACCTACCCCTACCCTACCCTACCCTACCTAACCCTAACCTAACCTAACTTAACCCCAAGTAGCGTTACGGGTTAATCGTGAAATTGAAATAAGCTGGAGGTTGTCTTCCAGAGTAATCTATCTTAATTAACAATTTTGGTCAGGTGAGGCCTTCCTTACAACTAGAGCAGGAGGAGGAGGACACTAAATCTACAGATCATCGTCAACCAAGGCAGATATTGAATACCTTTTGTTTACCTTCGTGGCTTAAGAACACATCTTAACACCATAAGACTATTCGCCTCAATACAATAATACAGTAATTGATTATTGTATTCTAATAAAATTTACGGTGTATCTTGTGAACCAGATTTATTGTTTGACCTTAGTGAATGAGAAACTGGTTGAGGTGTGTTGTGGTAAACATCCTTAAGAGCAGCTCTGTGTGTTCTTACGACCTCAAAGTAACACAAAAGGTAGCCAATATCTACCCTTGATCAGTCACTTTATGTAGATGTCAATTGTGTCATTTTTCTAGACTTACTGCCCCCTGGAGGAGAAAGTAAATACAATGTTGATATATTTTGGTCACAACACACACTAGTAGATTATTTTTCCTTTTTAACTAAATAATTAACACTATGAAGCTAACTAATTATATAACTCAAAGATGGTAACCAATATGGCATCGATATTGTTCACATACTCTATGATAAATAGATGTATTGTCTGTTTAATTTTAGGGAAGAATTTAATTTATAAACTTTTGAGAATCTGGATACAGGAGTTTTGTCTTTGTGTGTGTGTGTGTGGTGATGATGACGCATACTTTCCTCTGCAGTGAAAAAAATATCTTGACATTGCAAAGTTTAACTGTAAGCCGAAGGAACGTTTGTAATGTGACTTGTTTTGTGAAATTGTAACTTGAAATTCTTTGTGAAAAAATATTTCCCTATAAAGTTTGGCAATAAATGAAGTATTACATCAAGGTGTAACTTGTAGTTCCTTGTGGAGTAATTACCTATGTGGACGATACAGCTACTCCAGGGTGTAAGACCTAGAGTAGAAAGTCTTTAGACCTTACATGAGGTTGAAAGACTCTTATAGTGGAACGTCTTAGGTATTGAAACTTTAATTACAGTAAATAAAATATAATCTACCTAAACATTCCTTCACCTGGCGACAACTAATGATACAGGTAGTGTAATAGCTCTTTAAAATTCCTCCGTTTGATATAATAATGACCACACATGAACTTATAATGTGCAATATCTTGATAACACATTAGCTGCAACATTACACATAGTCCAGTGTATGTGTAGTGAGGGACATCTACCTAAATGAGTTACAGAATGTGGAGTTGAGGCAAAAAAAAGTTGGGACATGTTTGAGATCATCAGTTGAGCCAAACGTTTATACTCCATATTGTTTTAATGGTATTTTAGAGCGACCGAAAAATGTAAACAAAATGGCCGGCTAGGTGACACATACCTTACAAGAAATAAACATGAGAACGAACACACACACACACACACACACACACACACACACACCAGTTTTACCCACATTATCACCAGACTATCGGCATACCTGGTCGGTGGACACCTGCCTCCTCCTCCTCCTCCTCACCTTGCTAATATGCTAATATGCTAATATGCTCTGGTATGTTCCAGTCTATTTAAGATATGCTTCCATCTATCTTAAAGAGCTTTTGCTAGGTTGGTCTGATATGCTCCTCAAAGACTATGCTGATATACTCTTGTCATCTGATATGCCATTATGTTCATATCACTCTAAAGGATATACTAATATGTTCTGATATGTTGGTATGGTTCTGTCTCTCAGAGGGTGTGCTGATGTACTATAAGAGCATATGGGGTATGCTGATATACTTGGTTATGTAGCTAGGCTCGTATCTCTCTTACAGGGTATGCTAATATACCCTGATATGCTTGCATCTATCTCTGAGCGTATACTGGTTGACTGTAATGACATAAGAGATATGCTGGTATGCTTCTAAGGGAATATGTTAACATACTCTAATAATAATTTGAAATGAGGTTAGCTATACCTTAGATTCAGGGGATATACTGATATGATATTAATTAACCTAGAAGTATACTGATATGTTCTCAAGGCATTCAGGGGATCTGTTAGTATGCTTCGACATACTTTCGGAACAAGGTAAACTGGACCTTCAGAAGATAGGGTGATATGCTGACATATTCTGATGGATCTAAGAGAGAGTGAAAGACTATGAGAGCTAGTTAATATACTCAGGTATGTTGATATCCCTTCATGGCACTTGGGATATATGGTAATATACTCCGATGTGTCTCTTTGGATATACTGATATGCCACTAATGGGTCCCCAGAAAGCAGGAGACAAGTTGATCTGCTTCGAGGACACTAATCTGTATAATGATTTTTCCCTGACTGTTAAGAAGTATACTGGTATATTTCAAATGTTGCTTAGTATTATAGTATACTTTGGGCTGTTCTGAACATATTTCACAGCTGATTTTCAGAAATATATGCTGCTGTCACTGGCTTGTTTATTTCGGAGACATTGATTATACTTTGAGTATGTTGATATGCTTTGTTACCAGTCAAGGAATATGCTGATATGTTCTGACACTTCTCAGTGATTACCCTGATATACTTAGATACCTGACAGTATTTATTGGAGTATAATGTCCTATACTCTGATGTCATTCTAGTGATATGCTGATGAGCTGACATACCGCTTTATGTAACTGTGATATATTGAATCATATACATCCATTCCTCACGCTTAATATATATGATATTCTAAACAATGCTGATATTATTTATGTTATACCCTGATTATATACTAACATACTACAGTGTCATTTATAGTGTATGATGTTAAACATTCGGGGGTATACTTTGAGGTTATTTAGAGAATATGATGGCAAACGGTGATATACTCTGATGCCATATTTGGTATACACAGATATATTGATATAATTTATATAATATACCGATAGATATAACTAAATATCTGTGAAGTAAATCCTGTACTTTTTGATATACCATTCAGGGTGAAGGTATGCTAATATACCACGATAGCACCCGTCTCTCAGCGCTAATATACCCTGATGGCACACTTAACATCCTGGCGCCGGTCGTGGGGTATACTGATATGCTAAAGTCTTCTTCATCTTCTAATATCTCGACTTCAACTTCGTAAACTGTGATTACTTAAACGTATTTAACGCTCGTTTACGTAACTTTTTTGTAGAATAAATGAATGTATATCCGGGGTTCTTCTGTTTCTTTGTCCATCTGATGTTTGCGTCCATGTTGAGGAGAACCACTTAGCAGGGGCTCGCATTTTCCCATAATGTGTTACCTCAAGTTCCATAATTTGCACTTAGTGAAGCCACGATATCCCGCGTTATGTTGCCCGTCTTACTTCCTTCTGGGTTATGTGTCTTAAGTTGGTGAAAAAATTAAATTAAGGCTGAATTATTGTTAAATGTTAAGGTATTATAGTACTTGTCTGTCGTGTTATTAATATAACATAGTTTCACCAGCAGTATGTACTCAAGAGCTTATTAACATCGTTGACGAGTCAGAGCCGCAACACTGAACCAATCTATATGAACATTAACACAAAAAATAAATTGTTACATTACATCGACTATCAAGACATAACTTACAATACAAATTAATAAATAATTGTACCAGGCACATAAAAATATTAGTTACAAAAAATTATGAAAATAGTCTTAATGTTCACGCTAGAACTTACCCCATAACAAAAGCCATACAACATTTTCCCAGTTAAGACTTCGTTAAATACAATCTCAAACTCCTTCTCAGAAACTGTGTGTTGGTGGTGTGCCACGTGTGGTGTGTGTGTGTGTGTGTGTGTGTGACAGCACCTTTGATTTATACAAATATTCACCCAAATGAATAACACCAAGTAATTCACCATATTATTCACGACTCTTAGATCACTTGGCTTGCGTCTCTCAAAAGGTCGAGCCAGGGTCAGCTGATTCAGTAAACACCGCTCACATTAATAGGGACCTGCCACACTTTGCCATAAACAGATAAATTGTACCGGGAATTTTCCCCCCACACACTCATCATTGTCACTTTATGTAACTTGCTGACAAAACCCATGACCCTTCAGGCCTTTTACGCCCTTAATGCATGAGTCATAAAGGCAAGCATGAACTCCGCATGCTTCCCAGTTGGGCACTGTAAACGCTTCTGCGCTTCACCTTGCACAGGATGTAAGAGGGTGCCCAATAAACTAGCCCCCTCGTGGGCAATCTGTAATCACTACCACTGTCTCGCGGCCCAGAGTAGTAGTTGGACATATCACTAGACAGGGAAATTCACACTTAACACAAGTGTTATCTCAAGGTCATATTCACAACACTTCCCTGGACATAATTCATAATTTATTTTCTCATATTACATCTGTGTGTATACCTGCTACTAGATAAACAGAAAATGCCAAGAAGTGTTTACATCAAGCGCTGCCACTTAAGAGTTCCAAGAACTAAATTAAAACAATTAGTGTGTGTGTGTGCATGGTGTGAGTGTGCATGGTGTGTGTGTGTGTGAGTGTGCATGGTGTGTGTGTGTGCATTGTGTGTGTGTGTGTGTGTGTATATGGTGTGTGTTTGTTTGTTTGTATGGTGTGTGCATGGTGTGTGTGTGTGTGTGTGTGTATGTGTGTATGGTGTGTGTATGTGTATGGTGTGTGTATGTATGGTGTGTGTGTATGTGTGTGTGTGTGTATGTGTGTGTATGGTTTGTGCATGTACGGTGTGTGTATGGGTGTGTGTGATTGTGCATGGTGAGTGTGTGACTGTGTATGGGGTGAGTGTGTGTGTGTGTGTGTGTTTCCATTGCCATGAGGATATCATACAATTCTTAAAGCACTGGTCACATGGGCGCATTTTTTTTTAGCAATTTCTTGCCGGAAAGTTATTTCGAGCAATTTTCGAGAAATTCGAGCAAGTTTTTGAAACATTTTTATTGACAATCGTGATAGTTAATTTCTTGACTATTTCGAGCAAGATTATCGGTTCAAAACCCGGTTAATACCATATTTAATGACACGAAGCTTATTTATCGAGTATTTACCTTGGCTATATATAACATAGATCAATAACATTATGTATAAAATGCACAAACAGTTTTTTACGACACACTGAGTTTATTATTTGGGTGGTGTTTTGGCGTGTTTGTTTACAAAACACAAGCCCATACAGCGGGTCATTCTCCACACACTAACAACCCTCCCTACTGTAACTACGATAGTTGAACCAGTCTATATTAAACACTCGTTCCTCCTCCTCGCCAGCCACTTACGAGTCCCCAATAGTTTTTCTTCGCTTTCTCTCATTTCTTTTTAATAATAACAATAATACCAAGGATAGCTGCTGCGTCGTCTGCATTGTTGTTGTGATGTTCCGTCTCCCTTCTACTCGCACAGTGGCGTTAACTTTTTTTTCTTGCTGTAGTAACTGAACCAAGAGCCACTCGTGTGACCACATTTGGAAGAAATTACTCGTAATTTCTTGCTCCAAATTAATTGCTCATCAAAGGGATCGTGTGACCGTAACTTAAGTCACCCTTTAAGAAAAACTGTAAATACTGATTCACAAACTTAAGGATAATTTCTGACTTGGAACCATCGGTGTAATGCAGAAAACAGTTATTGTATTCTAAAACCTACCCAAGAAATCTTTTACCCACTTACGATATAATTCTTTTCTATTCCATCAATAGATGTTATTTTACTTTTTTATACGTATTTTTATTTTAGTAATTTATAAACTATTTTCTTTATATACTTCATTACCTTTTAGTGTAATGAAGAGAATGAATTACAGAAGGTTTTTATAATTATATTGCGAACAATATTTTTCCTCGCAATAAATAAACAATGACGATGATCTTGTTTACAATATGGAGCTTGATGTCTTACTCCATGTTCGTTTATTACATTTTCTGCCATACCCGACTGTTCTTTTCTTTCTTGTGGTGAAGGTTTTTGACAATTGATATATATATAAAGTTGAGTTAAGAATAATGACTCTGATATTATAGCCATTAGGTCCTGAATAATAAGTGGTGTCTAAGTGAACAAATGTATGATGTCTTCAATTACCAGCGTAGTGTGGGGTAACAGTGGGGGTAGAAGCGAAGGGTAGGAGTGAAGGGTGGGAGTAAGGCGTGGGAGTAAGGGTGGGAGTAAGGGGTGGGAGTAAGGGGTAGGAGTAAGGGGTGGGAGTAAGGCGTGGGAGTGGGCGTGGGAGTAAGGGGTGGGAGTGAGGGGTGGGAGTGGGGGTGGGGATGAGGGGGGGGGAATTAAGGCGTGGGAGTGGGCGTGGGAGTGGGGGTGGGAGTGAGAGTTGGGAGTGGGGGTGGAGATGAGGGGTGGGAGTAGAGTTAGAGATGGGGGTTGGGAGTGGGGTGGGGTAGGGGTGGGGTAAGGGGTGGATGGGGTGGGGATGTAAGTGGTGGGGGTAAGGGGTGGGGTGGGCCATGGGAGTGGGGCGTGGGGAGTGGGGTGGGAGTTAGGGGTGTGGTAAGGGGTGGGAGTGGGGGTGGGAGTGGGGATGGATCAAGGGGTGGGAGTGGGGAGTTGGGAGATGAGGTGGGAGTAAAGTGGGATGGGGTGGGGGATGGGGAGTTGGGAGTGAGGTCTGGTGGGGAGTTAGAGATGGGGGTGGGGAGTGGGGGTGGGAGTAAGGGGTGGGAGTAAGGCGTGGAAGTAAGGGTGGGATTAAGGGGTGGGATTAAGGGGTCGGAGTAAGGGGTAGGAGTAAGGGGTGGGAGTAAGGGGTGGCAGTAAGGGGTGGCAGTAAGGGGTAGGAGTAAGGGTTGGGAGCAAGGGGTACGAGTAAGAGGGTGGAAGCAAGGGGTGGAAGCAAGGGGTGGGAGTAAGGGGTATGAGTAAGTGGTAGGAGTAAGTGGTAGGAGTAAGGGGTAGAAGTAAGGGGTAGAAGTAAGGGGTAGGAGTAAGGGTAGAAGTAAGGGGTAGAAGGAAGGGGTGGGAGCAAGGGGTGGGAATAAGGGGTGGGAATAAGGGGTGGGATTAAGGGGTGGGAGTAAGGGGTAGGAGTAAGGGGTAGGAGTGACGAGTAAGAATGTGGGACAAGAGGGAGGGGTAGCAGTGGGGGGTAGGGTTAGGTTACAAACTTCTATTTACTTCATCATCTGTATCCTGCTGGTGATGTTCTCTCTTTAAACAATTTGTAAAATAAATAAATAAATGGTCAGGTGTAAATGGTAAGAATTTAACAGAGTAATACTGAGGTATTACAAGAAAGAACTAAAAACTGTCCACTGTGTGTATCAACATTTTATAAAAGTATTTGTGAAGCTGTAAAATACTTAGATATAAACTTTTAATTCAACTCTGTAATAAAAATAATTGCAATAATGAATCTAAACAAGAAATGAACTGGGTGAAAAAAATCTACAAAATACTAAAAATATAAAAAAGAAGAATTACAGTAAAACCTGAATCATTGTAATAAACATTATTAAACTTTTCGTTGTTATGACCTAAAACAAACAAGGAAGACTCGTCTAGATTTTCGCTCTGTGAATTAACTCCTTGGATCGCTTTTGGGCAAGAGGGGAGTTACTCCGACTTATTCCGTGAAAATATTCCCAACTGTCCATAGAATCCGTTACAGTTTCCTTTATAGTAAGTGACTCACAAATGATTAATATTCCCATTCACCAATACTTTATTATATCAGAGAACAGTGCAGAGATAAGCTGGCCAATGAGCGATGGTCAAAGATAATACAGATTTAATACTGGATTGATAAGTACAGCTATAGTGATTTGTTTCATGTTACAGTAATAATAAACTTTATCAAATGTTATAACTACCAAAGTGTTATTTTCGTGATCGATACCCTGCTGCCAGGATTATAACATCGTTTAAAAGTTCAGTAAAATATCATGCAGATTAAAACCTAACCTAGTGTATCGTAACCTAACTTAGCCTTTCCTAAGCTAACTTAGACTATCCTAAACTAGCCTAACCTATCCTAATCACACCAAACCTAACCTATCCTAAATTTATATATCATCAACAGATTTATAGATATGTTGGAGAAATAATTATCAAAAGTTTGTTGTCTCTGCAAATGTATTTTTAAAAAAAGAAAATGAAATTAAAACTTTCTAGAGAACTCAATTGTGTCATGAGCGTTGCGGCTTGGTTAGGTTAGGTAACATTAGGTTAGGTTAGATAAGGTAAGGTAAGATTAGGTAAGGTGAGGTAGTGTTAGGGTTAAATACATTTTACTAATTTTGCATCAAAATAATCACGACTGAAGGTATCGGATAAAAAACCTCTGAATATAATTCTTTTTCTGAGAAAAGAATTTCTTTACCACTTATTTTTTGCCCCACTTTTTTTATTAAGTTTGATGAACTTAGATTAGGTTAGGTATTATTTAACTCTGAGTCATGGGTACTTATTGGATACTTGGCAGAATAACTTGTTATAACTTGGTCCTAACAAAGGCGGAGTCTAAGCAAAAATGTTCACTTGACCTCATATTTGGATTTCATTACTGAAGGATATTTACAGCTATACCACATTAATAAGGTCTATCTGCAAGTTTATTCAGTCATAAAAAAAAATATACCCTAAATGTGGACAATAAAAATCTTCTATTTTGGTACAAATTACTTGAAAAGTTGTATGAAGACAAAAGCTGCATCTCTTCCATAAAGCGAGAAATAGAACAGCCAAGTCTCTTCTTGTCGTAAAAAAAAACTAATATTGTATTTTAGTATGTTGATGTACAAAACATTTTCTTCATTATTCTATGATAAAACAAGTCTAACAAGCATTATTAAAACATATATTATTAATTTTTTTTTCATGCAATCGGGAAATAGCGACTACTATATCCAGGTTGATCGTGTTGAGGTCCTGTAAGTTACAGGCTAGATTACGAGCTCACTTACGGAGTTCGATGCCAAATATTTGTTTTGAGGATCCCGATCGGAGACTGTAAGTCCAGTTACTTGGTAAACAAGTAGATACAGTGAAATAAACTGCTGTACCTAAATATTATGTAACTCAAAATATATTCCCAAAACAGCACGTTTACAGATGAAAATAAAAAAAAAGCATAAATAATACAAACAAAATCAATTAATATGTTTTTTATTACAGTATTTTTAAATATCAGAAGCGTAGGTTCAGCGCTTCTTTTGTGTCTTTTTCCCGGTGAAGATGTAGTCTCCCCATGGCAGGTACTGGTCCTTTTGTACACGGCAGAAAGTGGTAGTTTCCTTCTTCTTCTTGTTGTTTTGGGTCTTGTTGTTTTGGGTCTTAGTGTGTTTTGTGGTCTGCGGTTTGTTAGATCGGGGGCCCTTCTCCTTCATCTGGCAAGGCTTCACCTCCACCTTAGTCACCTTCGATACAGTGCGTCGGAACACCATTGTGATGTACTGACACTAACAGCTCTCTCACTGAGGTCAAATCAAAATTTGACCATACAGAAAGAATTACGGTTTAATAAGGTTGGAATTTAAAGAAATTGACAACAAAATAAAGCTCTGTTTATCACTATAGTAAAGAGGGATGGTGTTTCTAAAGATGATGGATGGTGTTATAATATGTAGTGATGATGGATGGTGTTATATGTAGTGATGAAGGATGGCGTTATATTGTAGTAATGATGGATGGTGTTATATGTAGTGATGATGAGAGGGTAATATATGTAGTGATGATGGATGGTGTTATATATATATATATTGATGATGCATGATGTTATATGTAGTGATGATGGTTGGTGTTATATGTAGTGATGCTGGATGGTGTTATATGTAGTGATGATGGATAGAGTTATATGTAGTGATGATGGATGATGTTATATGTAGTGATGATGGGTGGTGTTATATGTAGTGATGTTGGATGGTGTTATATGTAGTGATGATGGATGATATTATATGTAGTGATGATAGGATGGTTCTATATATAGTGATGATGGATGGTGTTATATGTAGTGATGATGGATGATGTTATATGTAGTGATGATAGGTTGGTTTTATATGTAGTGATGATGGATGGTGTTATATCTAGTGATGATGGATGGAGTTATATGTAGTGATGATGGATGATGTTATATGTAGTGATGATGGTTGGTGTTATATGTAATGATGTCGGATGGTGTTATATGTCGTGATGGATGGTTCTATATGTAGTGATGGTGGATGGTGTTATATGTAGTGATGATGGATCGTGTTATATGTAGTGATGATGGATAGTATTATATGTAGTGATGATGATGGATGGTGTTATAAGTAGTGATGATGGATGTTATATGTATTGATGAAGGATGGTGTTAGTGAAGATTGTGAAGTGAGATGTAGTGAAGATTGTG
>NW_024753645.1:0-59437 GCF_018991925.1 Homarus americanus | reverse complement strand
AAGAAAATTTGAAATTGAGCTCTCAAGTCATTATTACATTCCATTTGCTACAACTTCCGGTTAAGGTGAAAGAATAATCATAGTCAAAGGAAACATGAGGAAACTTGTACTTCAGCAAATAAAAAACTAACTGTTTGTGCAAATTGGATTTGGAAATCAATTGAATATAATGACATTGCAACGCCAAAGTAAGGAGCAGATCTTATGTTCCAGAGACATATCCACTTCTGTTATTTCTTCTGAATTACTTTTTTCATTGAAGACATTTAGAACTTCTTGCCAAATCTCATGAACCCCTTCAGGTCCATAAGCTGTTCTAGAACAATTCCTCCCCTTTGTCGCCAGCTAAGAACCACCTGTAGGCTCTCATCTCCTCCCACCTTCCACGCTTCCTCATTATTCTTAAATGAGTGTTGACTTACCAGTAACTTCCCCCCACCCCATTGGTTGTTCTCCCACTCACATCTCATTCATATTAATCTACGAGTAATTGATGTTGAAGACTGATCCAACAAGTCCACAACATCACAACTCTCAAGTGCATAACCCCGTTACCTAAGTCAGGATTCATATACACACATTGTCAAGAGCAGAGGGGTTGGCTGCTGTATTCGGTGCCCTGGTCGGTTCTGATAGTATGACCCTTATTCTATCATGATAACTGCAGTGAAAGATCGAGACCAAGTAATGTTACTTTCCCCCTGAACCTTTCCCCCTGAACCTTTCTCCACACAAAAAACTACATAATTTTTTTTTTCGGTTAATAATCATTCATAAGACCATAGGGCAGTGGCTCCTAAATGGGGGGGGGGGGCGGTGCCTTCCTTGGGGGCGTGAGGCCATGGGAAGACCTTATATATTGATATTCTACTTTCCTTTAAGGAAATTTCCAATAATATATATATATTTTTATTTATTTTTTCAATCGTCCTCATATACACGAGACATGTTGATAAAATAGTTATGAGCTTATGAGTTAGTTGATCTTGAAAGTAATTTGGATGCAATTAAAAGGTGTAAAATTTATCAAAGATTAATTAAACTGATTTTTAAGAAAATGGAGGGAGGGGGTGAGGGTTTGGCAAAAAGCAAAAGGGAACTTCATGTGAAAAAGTTTGGAAACTACTGCCCGAGAGTAAACATTCAGTTTCTCCGTTGTATAAAGTAATACAAAACAAAGCAATACAAAATTACCGTATCAGAAAATTTCATCGTAAACGCAAAACCACCAGATAAAATACATAATCATAAAATGAATATTAACACAGGCGTTAAACAAAGGCATGATTTAGTCACCGAGCTGAAGAGGAGAGGAAGAGGAAAGGAGGGGAGCAATGAGGCCACAAGTACAGGGTAATAATTAATATATGAGAACACCTTTAATCAATAGTCGAGAACACCGTCGCCAGGTAACACGCGCTTGGTCGCTTAAGATCAGGAGGCACTGTTAGAAGCGACGATGAAGATATATATATATATATATATATATATATATATATATATATATATATATATATATATATATATATATATATATATATATATATATATATATATATATCCTTCGAGGTCTTGGTGGGTGTCATTTGGGTCTTGAGTCACTTTCTCCACAACATGTATATGGAAATAGAGTAAAGTTGTTGATGGATAGAATGATGAATTTATTTCTCATGATTTCATTTCATTATTCACAGAAGTGTGCCAGCTAACGACATAATTGAGAAAACACGTATACATTCTTACATGCAACAAAGGAATATTATGAACTTGTATATCAAGGGATGACGTTGAAGGAAACACAGAAAAGGCATTACCTATTGTTGTGTAGGACAATAAGGAAACAATGCGGACACCATAGTAAAGGGGTTGATAGTTTACGTTTTGGGAACCATGCAAATTTTAACGTTTGGGATACGTTTGGGCATTAAGGTTCGTCTAAAAGAGTTATCACACTACGGAATAATATGATGAAAATTTTTGTGTCTAAAGGTTATATCAAATCTTTTTTGTCAAAAAACAATTTAATAGATTTGCAGTTTGAGAGAAATTTGAAGGATAGGAACTAGAGAGAACACAAAGACAAGAAACTCTCTTTAAAAGAAGTACATATATTTGTGGATAACAATAAAACAAAAATTATTCCCTGAGATGCAAAGAAAAGTTTCCAACAAAATCAGAGATTAAACACCAGACGGTGATGCACCAGGTAATTACATACAAACAAAGTGGGAAGCTCAACACATTACAAGATATTGTGACACTTTCATTAATACTACCCGAGAGTACTTCAGGTAAGACACTACACGCGCACACTAATAACCACAACTTGAGTGACACTTTCCGCTACGAAGTCACAGGAGACCCAGACATTACACAAGAACTATAAGCAAACTTTAGCCATATCTCTAATGACCTTACAATTAACACCCAATATACTGAAACTGAGAAGAAGGTGAGTGACGTGGCAGGGTAGTGAGAGAAGAGCAACACACCACAGCCCTGAGGATGAGTCACCAGAAGCCTTCATCGTCTCACAATTATAAACGAATACACTGATGATCCTGGAGGGTAAAACTCCTTTGTGTTAACGAAAGTTTAGAGAATAATCTACTGTATGTAGTGGTTAAGATGCACCCACGACTATCACAGTCACTCGGCTTAAGTGACATGCGATGCAAGATTTTTACATTTATTTCCTTGGTGCAGCGTGACTCATAGGTGTAGTATTGAACGTGTGAACAGGTCTACTACACGACGATAGAGGCCATCAAGTAAGTAAGTATATATATATATATATATATATATATATATATATATATATATATATATATATATATATATATCGATAAAATCACACGGGAAAATGGAAACAACGGATATATATATATATATATATATATATATATATATATATATATATATATATATATATATATATATATATATACACTTCATTTTTAGTCCATATAACACTCGGACTTTGAACATATAATCAACGACCTCACCAGCAAGGAATCGAACCCTCGACCTACTGGGTGTGACTAGGGAACGCTTACCGGCTAGTCACACCCAGTAGGTCGAGGGTTCGATTCTTAGTTGTACAACCACCACCCTCCCAGAGTATATATATATATATATATATATATATATATATATATATATATATATATATATATATATATATATATATATATATATATATATATATAGAAAACATCTTCTGGGTAAGTACAGTCTGTACCCCTGAAGATGTGAATACACGAAAGCGCTTTGGGAATCCCTGTGTTTTCTTCTTTTCCTTTGTGATTATCAGCAGATACCTGATCACGCACACCTACAGTAGATTTACTTGCATATATATATTTCCTATGTAGATCCACAATGAAAACGTGGATAAGATAAAATTTACAAAATCACACGAAAAGGGAAACAACGGAGCACCTTAGCTGTATTTATTCAAGACATATATATATATATATCATGTAAATCCACGATGGAAACGTGGATAAGATAAATCAACAATGGAACACTTTCGCCTTCGTCTTTATTCAAGACAAAAATAAAAAACTATCCATAACAAAATAATCCGAAACGACGGTAAGAATATCTAATTTGTTAAGTGGTAAAACTCTCTCTAATTGTCCCCTCGTGTAGTGCTGATGGTCGTGAAGTCATGACCCCAATATATATTAAAGAAAAGTGTCTCTCTAGTAGGCGGAGCTCATGTCACTCGAACTGTCAGCGGCGCCCACCAATGAATAGGTCACGTCATTATCTTGTCTAACTTTCAATTGGTTGTCTTGGAGGCTGATTACCTCCTCCTGGCAGTAAATTATCTCCCAGTCCATCTTCTCGAACTCTAAAAGCTATAATTATACCCGCGGAGACTGGTCGGTCTGTGATGAATTCTAGTTTATTATCTTTTACATCGTCGAGACATACCAGTAAACACTATATCTAAAAACTATTTCCTTAGAATTTATAAAAAAAAACCCGCATAGTTAAAATTTATATAACAAATAATATACAATTATATTATCTCATCTCTAAATAAAGAGAGTTACTAGCCTGACCTTAAAGACATTTGGAATTGTGGAGATGAAACTAGGAGGAAGAGTTACAGCACCAAGAGTAAGGGCCAAAGGTCATCAGTGGGACAAGGAGAAGCCTCAAGTCCACACTCAGCCAATCACAGCGCTACTCTGTGATCTTACCTGTTGCATTACGTTCACTATCGAGTTTTTCTTCATTTTGTTGGATTGTCTCATAAGGGAATAAAAATGATTTGAAAATGAGGGAAAAATTCACAGGTACGATGAGAACTAGACATAAATAAACAGACAAATAATGGAAAATGAATAGCTACGCAGATCTGTAGAAACAGACTACCTGAACAGGTGACTAAATTAACAATGTGTTCTATATGAAGCTTCATGCATGTATATCTAGAATTCTAGATCATGCTTGGGCAACCCGCGGCCCGAATCATGTCTTTGTGTGTCCTGCAGAGTGATTGAGTAATTATATTTAATGTGGCCCACCGTTCACATAGATTCAGCCAGCTTATGGTGAGTAAAGCAACATTTATTAAAAGAACTAGCAGATGAGCCGCCCGGAGGGCGGCGATTCTGCTAGGCAACGGTAGGACGCCACCTTCCGGGAGGCTCCACATTGTCTCACTGTTCAGTCCCCAAAACTTCTTCCATCAATAGCTCATTAACGGTGTATGTAAGTTCCACCATGTTTTTCACTACAACGGTACAGCAAAGTAAATTTTTTTAGCATTAAACTGTTATTATTTTATTGTCTAATCATCACTACATATAACACCACCCATCATTACTACATATAACATCATCCATCATCACTACATATAACACCATCCATCATCACTACATATAACACCATCCATCATCACTACAAATAACACCATCCATCATCACTACATATAACACCATCCATCATCACTACATATAACACCATCCATCATCACTACATATAACACCATCCATCATCACTACATATAACACCATCCATCATCACTACATATAACACCATCCATCTACAGATCGGTAAAGTAGTTTCCGAGATTCTAGTGCAGACACATACACAAACAAACAAACACAGAGAGAGAGAGAGAGAGAGAGAGTGAAGATAATCTTCACACACAATTCGTTACTGTATCATCACCTAAGAGTTAAGTAACTACGAAAATGTAACCGCAATATAAAAATTTTAACTTGTGTGAGTTTACCAGCCAAGTTCGGCGCGGTCTGTTTGATGGATTAGCTGTGTGACAATGGGTCACTTGGGAATTAACTAAGGTGCCTCTTAGGTGATCAGAGTAACGTTTTACCGAATCCAGCTTAGAAACGTTACTCTGATCACGTAAGAGGCACGAGTAGTCCCCAATTAGAGGTTCACGGCCCCATAAGCTCGATGAACAGGCTTTGTGTGAAATATAACAAAGTCTAGGCCTGTTTTTAGTGTCCTGGTGGTCTAGAGGTAACGTTCCCAGGTCACACACACATAAGATCGTGGGTTCGAGCCCTGATGGGGTGAGGTTGTTGATTATATGTAGAAGTCTGTGTGCTTTATGGGCTAATGAAATATATATATATATATATATATATATATATATATATATATATATATATATATATATATATATATATTTATTTATTTATTTATTTATTTATTTATTTATTTATACAGGTTGTTTCACTGTAGTTCTTCATGGGCTAAGATTAACATTGACAGTATTCTTGTGGGTGTCTCATAAGTAAGGAAAATGTTGTAACTGTAGGAAAAATCAACGTATTCACAGACTGCTTCACTCCTCTTCTGTTAAATTCTAAGAAACTTTGACATATTATTTAAAATTTATTATGGTGGATTTGTTTCATAAGTGGGAAAAAAGACTGATTGTAAACTGAAAATGTCGTAAGGTAGACGTGACGATAAACTGTTTCACTATCCGTGCTAATACAATATTAACATTACTTTTGGGTTAGTTAGGACATAAATTATGGCGGGTAGGCCCGCAGAAAAATACCTAAATCGTAATGCGGCCCATGACTGAGAAAAAGTTGCCCATGCCTGATCTAGATCATTATCAGCTTCTCACATGAATGAGGCAACATAAGTCAGCACTGCGTTCCACAGAATTGAATGTAAAATCAGAAGTGCATGACTATATTTTATTGTCAGAAAGTTGTAGTAAACAACATTTATATTTAAGACAAGAGTAAACATAGCTTTCATTTTCAGCATATACATATTCTGGATTGAAATAATAGCACTAGTCACTAGCCTAGTCAAATATTCGGTATATAAATTAGGGAAAGATAACTGTTATCAATATAAAATATGGAAATATGAAACTGTCATCGAGCAGTAAAAAATTTTGACGTCACTCGGCCGGCCACATATGTACCCCTTCCGGCCGGAAAAAGGGGGGGTTGAAGACCCCTGCTCAACAGTGTCATAACGCAGCACATTTGCCGCTTTGCTCTACATCAATTGTTTGCTTTGAAAGATTGTATTTTCTGACATCCCTACAATGCATCTCTGAGTTTGCTTTAACCCTTCACAAGGTATTCAGAGTTTCACAGCGCACCATTACATTACTCTGGTTGAAAAAGTAAATCCACCTCATACTACAGACTTCGGTCATTTCTAAATTGTTAGAATATCAAAACATTATCTCAAAAACCGATAAATGTTTCTTGTTACACTAGATAACTTGAGTCTTCATTATCACTTGGAATATACAATAAACAATAAGTATTGGATATGGCAATACTTTACATAAAAAATCTCATATCTATCCCAGGAAGTGAAAATATACGCTGGTTTTGTTAAATTCTTCCAGAGAAATTCTAATTCTACTTTTTAAGATAAATACAAAAACCATCCCTAACCTACGTCCTATTGTTGTGAGGGTTGAGATGATAGTGGGGCGGTATCCGAATTCTAATAGATAATACTGTATATCATTTTTAGAGCCGCTCCTCAAGTGTGGAATTTATCCATCACATGATCTGACCATGTCACCTCATAGCTAGTGGAAAATTTCAGGGGGTGATAAAATTATATAACACTAATGTATTAACCCGCATTTATATTAAGGCTCCTGCCTATGAGACGGGCTAATACATCGCTCGATCACCACCTTAAGAGCTTCTACGAGGAATTAAGTAGTCTCGCAGAATAAATCCTATACATGTATGTACCCATGTTACAAACATATGTGTAAACACGAAACTGGAGAAACTGGAACCTGAGGTTCAATAGTTACTGGAGTCCAAGACTGAAGTGTCTTATGGAGAGTATATTTTGTACAATGGCAAACTTGGAAGATACTGACTAAAATAACAAAACAAATATATCACCGCTAAAATTAACACAATAGTGGGAATAGTTAAACTTGGTATAGTAAATCCCCGTGCAAAATAAAATGGCAATTGATCTTCTAGATTAGTAAACTGTGACTTTTTCAAATAAGAAATAACTTTGAATTTTTCTGGGACAATATAGAGCTTAATAATAGTCAAATTAGGAACATGATACAAAGGAATCAAATATGAAGTGAGATTTAAATTCAATGCAAAATGCTGATGAGAAGGCAAGGTCTTCAACGAACTACAGGTTATTTCACAGTAATCCGGAGCCTCATAATAACCTTTCACAACGAACTGTTTACCACCATCTTGGCACCTTAAAATGACATTAGTTTCATCAGGAAAGAAAAAATATTGCACATTATGCAGATGTGCATGAAACACATTTTTTTTCTAGAAATCGGTGTATAACTACATTGTGTTAGCGCTGTGCGTACGTTAGTTTGTATGACTGCCAATTCACATATCCCTTCTGCAGCAGGAATAAATGCGAATACATAGGCTGGACGTACGTGTAAATGTAACTATGACGACGTACACCGTATTAGTACCCAGAGTATACAGTGTGTCATTATAATACCAAGGGAAGGGTTCCAAATGCCATGCATTAAATTTGCGTTGCCCTAGCATAGGTATGTGGATCAGAATAGCATTGTGTAATATTATTCGACCTCATGATCTGTGAAAATTGGAGTTAAAAGATAACTCGTCTTGGCAATTTACAATGCTTCAAGAAGAATCTTCACAGGCACAAGCTGTGCATCCACTCGTCCTAACCCTGCATCCACGATGCTTGCGATTAGTTAATTTTTGTTATTAATTAAAGCTTGAACTGAAGTTTCCGCAGCATGACATATACTCGGAAAAGGAAATAAGCCGTTCCAGTGTAGGTAATGAATTCACTAAATTATACACAATTGTAGATAAATGATTAGACTCAGAAATAATTGCGTTAACCTTTGACTCCAACGAATTAATTGCATGGAAAGTCTGAGTTATAGAGCGATTTTGTTTAAATACAGCTTGACTAACAACGTTCATACGGTCTCCTAATTTGTCTACATCTTCGTCAGTCGCTGTGCCAAACAGAGTGCTTTGTATACGACTGTTACGAACCCCTCCACCAATTGTCCTGATCTACCTACCCAGCACCACGAGCAACGCCATCTAGGGACGAGACACGAGTATGACTCGTCTTAGTTAACACTCCGGGGTTTCCCTTCTCCATATCCTGGTTGTTGCGTCACTTCCTCCAAGTCTTCTTTGTGAGCTCCAATTCGAGGAGAGAGCAGTACACTCTGGGAAGTGACCACAGGATCACCTATCCTGGAAACCTACGGTGCAGTGACTACCTACCGTCTTCTACAATACTCAGCCTTACTCGTCAGCCATCTCAGCTCCGCACTTAAGTATTTGTAATCTTATATTGCCTCCCCCACGTCCACTTGCTTCAAATTATTGTATGTTGTATAAATATGTATATACTGTTAATGTTTAGGTTAGGTATGGTTAAGGGTAAATTATAGATAGCTGAATATTTTGTTAAGGAATTTATGGTACTTTATTATACACAACAAAAACTCGCATCCTTTGTCTACCCTTTTATAGTCCGATTGTCTTTGTTTTTTTTATTGTTGCCTGTTGGGATCTGGGTAGACTTTTAACTATATTCTAAATCCCCAACTCGTAACAAATGGCGACCGTGACAGGACACGACCTTAAGTACCATATTCCTTCCTCCCTTGTTACTCGTTGTTAATTATTCCTCCCAGTCACTTCTGTTCACAATTGCTTTACTGTGGTTTAAAGTTTCCTTCATATGTGTGTGCATATATTGGTATTATCGTACAGTAAGAGTGACAGACGTAGGATATTAGGTTCCAAGTGTCATAAGGCTTACCTGTTATTACACGTGGCAGTCGTGTAGTAAGTCTTATCGAGTGTAGGGAAGAATCCGGATCTGTTTAATGCCGTACCCTCACTCCAGAGTAGGCTGTTCCATAGTCACTAGTTTAGGGTGAAGTGATATCTTGGGACGCCCCGCTCTACCAGGACCCCATAATTATAAAGCCTCCATTATTGTTCTTCTCATTATCTCATTCGGGGTCAATCATACCATTTATCAGGGTTGTTAATCCGGATCTTTATATAAATGCCGTAATACGCCCTTCCTCTTTCAAGTATATCAGGGTTGTTAATCCGGATCTTTATATTAATGCCGTAATACGCCCTTCCTCTTTCAAGTCTCTTATCCTTATCTAAGGATCTTCTCAGAAGAACAATAATCATAAGTGTAATTTCCCTAGGTATAACTTGGTTAGTTTCCGGGACTTTCTGGTTATCCACTGCCGTGATATTTTCTAGGGTAATCCACTTATCTTATCTTTTGACCATTAGTTAATTTATCCTATTTTTCTTAACAATGGCCACCTCAGGTTTTGATCTCCAGGATTTTATTGAAAATCCTTCCGTAGCTAAATTACGTGTTAATATCCTGAAGAAAGAATGGAAAGAAATAGCCAACTATTACAATATCCCATTTTCACAGCAACTGACTAAGGAAATGTTAAAAAATCATGTGATTGAAGTGTTGGTTCAACAAGAAGTTTTAAAAGAATCCGCTGTTGACAGATTAACGCCCATGTCCAAGAAACTTCAACCACTATTCACCACCCCTCCTCACTCAGAAGTTGCCTCAGGTCTGGCTAGCCCTCAAGAAGAAACACAATGAATAGACGCCTTAGAACTAGAACGAGCTAGGTTCGAGTTCCAAATCAAAATGAAAGAACTCGAGTTGGAACAGGCCAAGTTGGAGCAGGAGGGAAGGTCGGAACAGGCCAAGTTGGAACATGAGGAAAGGTTGGAACAGGCCAAGTTGGAGCAGGAGAAAAAGTTGGAACAGGCCAAGTTGGAGCAGGAGGAAAAGTTGGAACAGGCCAAGTTGGAACAGGCCAAGTTGGAGCATGAGGGAATGTTGGAACAGGCCAAGTTGGAGCAAAAGTTGGAGCATCAGGAAAGGATGGAACAGGCCAAGTTGGAACAGGAGGTTAGACTGAAAGAACTACAGGTGAGAGAGATAGAAGTCACCTTAACATCGGAGTTTAAATCAAAAGAAGTGGCATTAAGAGAGAAACTAGCTGCTTTTAACCCTGCTAATGCTTCTTCCCTTGTTCCCGGGTTTGATGAATCCGATATGGACGGGTCATTTAGGACTTTTGAGAAAATAGCCGGGAAGAATGAGTGGCCCAAGGACCAGTGGGTGTCAGTGTTAGTTCCTAAATTATATGGTAAGGCTCGTAGAGTTTATAACTGTTTAGACCAGACTGATGACTATGATAACGTACAAAAGAATATCCTCACCTCTTATGCTATCACGCCAGATGGATACCGGCAGAAGTTTCGTAAACTAACCAAACCATTTTCACACACCTTTGTTGAGTTTGCTCAAGAAAAGCTTAGGTTTTTTAAGAAGTGGTTAGAGGCTACAGAGACCTCCACATTTCAGGATTTGTTAAATTTGGTAGTCCTGGAGGAGTGGAAGAGCAAGATACCATTTCACATTTTGAAGCATGTGGAGGAGCGTGGAGAGGTTAATTTAGGGCGTGCTGCTGAGCTGGCTGATGCGTACGCCTTGCTGGTGGAGTCACTGGGCAGTAGAGAACGTGGTACTTCCCGACATGTTAGGTCCTCCTCTGATGATAACCTTGGGGGCGTGAGTGGTAGGTCGAAAGGTCCCACACCTACCCCCCCTGATGCAACCAAGTTTACTTGTTCTTACTGTAAAAACCCAGGCCATACGATCCAGACTTGTAAACACCCAAAGTGTCGAATTGCTGAAAGTAGTTCCCTGGATCCCAAATCCAAACCAATAGCAACCACCAATGTGGAAAGGCCCCATCAGGATCTCTTTTCTTCATTCACCTATGAGGGAAAAATTTCAATCATAGAGGGGTCTCGTTCTTTCCCTATTCGTATACCACGTGATACGGGCGCAGCACAATCTATCCTCCTGTTTAACGTCATTCCCGATATATCTACCGCATTTACTTATGAGAGTGTTCTAATTTCAGATCTCTCGTCCCATTCTTCCTATCCTTTAGCTAAAGTGCACCTCCAATGTCCCTTGATTACTGGGGAAGTGCAAATAGCCATTAGGAAAGACCCAATGCCTGTGTGCGGCATTCATTTATTATTGGGTAATGACTTGGTAGGAGATCTAGTGGTTCCTAACATAAAGACAGTCGACTCTCCCTTACCTGTCAACTCCACCACTGACCTTAAAGAAACTATTCCTCATCTTTTCCCATCTTGTGCTATCACCCGGTCACAGAGTGTGCGAAATGGGCCCTCTTCATCTAAAACCACCTCCAATATCTTCCTACCCACAGAAGATCTGTACAATAAGACCATTAGTAAGGATGAGCTCATTAAAGCCCAACAATCTGATCCATCTTTGAATAAACTTCATCATGCAGCAGTTGAGGGTAAAGATTTTAACACCCTTCCGTGTTTTTATTATCATGAAGGGGTTTTGATGAGGGCCTATAGGCCCCCTGAGCTTGCCCATCTAGACACGTGGTCTGAAATACATCAAGTGGTAATTCCCGCCTCAGTCAGACCAGCATTAATTGCCCTTGCCCATGATGGTATTTCAGGACATTTGGGAATCCTGAAAACATATAAAAAGCTCCTCCAACACTATTATTGGCCTGGACTTAGGAAGGATGTGTCAAAGTACCTAAAATCTTGTCATATTTGTCAAATGGTAGGAAAACCAAATGAAAGTATACCAGCAGCTCCCATTAAGCCCATCCCAGTATTTTCTACACCATTTGAAAAGATTGTTGTGGATTGTGTGGGCCCATTACCAAAGACTAAGAAGGGAAATCAATTCCTGCTCACAGTTATGGATACCAGTACACGTTATCCTGAGGCTTTTCCCCTTAAAAGCATCACTTCAAAAAATGTAATCAAACATCTTTTGCACCTTTTCACTTCAGTGGGCATTCCTAAAGAGATCCAATCCGATCAGGGCACCAATTTTACGAGCAATCTTTTCAAACAGGTGATGAAAGACCTCAGTGTGGACCATTGTACATCTTCGGCTTACCACCCACAATCCCAAGGTTGCTTGGAACGGTTCCATCAAAACTTTCAAATCAATGCTAATAAACTATCTCCCCTCAACTATATAGTCCATACTCCTGATCGCAGCAAAGATTCACAACTTGTTCACATAAATCTCATGAAACTTTACCATTCCAGGCAGTCAGAGGAAGACATCCCAGAGGCTATAAGCCTACCTGTATTACATACGGTTTTGTCAGGGCCGGAGCCGGAGACAGATGACATGGCTCTATTGGAGAATTTAGACTTCCCTCTACCTAAAGAAAACCCTGCTAACAGTCATATACTCAACAACTTGGATGAGTATTTTTCTGTTCTGAATCCATCTCAAGCAAAAGATCTCACTAAGTTATTATCAACATTTCCTAAAGTCACGTCAGACCTCCCAGGGTTTTGCAATATGCTTAAACATGATATTAAGCTAATCTCAGATGATGTACAACCCATTAGGCAATCGGCATATCGACTAAATCCACAAAAAAGAGAGATTATGAAAAAGGAGGTAGATTTTTTGTTAAAACATAACTTAACTGAGCCTAGTACCTCCCCCTGGGCTTCACCTTGCCTTCTCATTCCAAAACCCGATAGCACTTTTCGTTTCTGTACCGATTATCGTAAAGTGAACCAGGTCACTGTCTCAGACTCCTACCCTTTACCTTTGATTGAAGATATAATAGACAGCATAGGCTGTGCAAAATTTATCAGTACCGTGGACCTGTTGAAAGGATATTATCAAGTGGGACTCACGGATAGGGCAAAAATAATCTCAGCATTTATAACTCCATTTGGTCTTTTTCAATATTTGGTTATGGCGTTTGGCTTTTCTAATGCTCCGGCCACATTCCAGAGGGCCATCAACTTCCTAATTCAGGACCTAGGTGGGACGTTCGCCTACCTGGATGACCTGGTGGTGGTGTCGGACGGCTGGGACGAACATCTGGTGCGTTTGGAGATACTGTTGCACGACTGCAAGAGACTGGATTCACCATAAACCTGGCTAAATCTGCTTTTGGCCGGGCCTCAGTGACTTACCTGGGACATATCGTTGGGCATGGTATGGTGAGACCCAAGGACGCAAACGTTAAAGCCATCTTGTCCTTCCCCACTCCAAGGACGAGGAAGGAACTCATGCGCTTCCTGGGGATGTGCGGCTACTACCGTCGGTTCTGCAGTAACTTCTCCAGCGTGGCCGGACCCCTCACAGACCTTACCAGTTCTGCGGTCCCTTACATCTGGAACCAGAGGTGCGACCAGTCTTTCCACCGCCTCAAAGCCTTCCTTGCCTCCAAGCCTGTAGTCCACCCCCCTGACTACACCTTGCCCTTCCATCTGCAAATCGACGCTAGTGGTGTCGGAGTGGGTGCTGTGCTCCTACAACCCGACCCAACCACTGATGTCCTTCACCCTGTGGCATATTACTCCGCCAAGTTGAAAAAACATCAGACCAACTACTCGACCATAGAGAAGGAGGCCCTGGCTCTGGTGTTGGCAATAGTCTTCACCCTAGTCTTCACCGACCATAACCCACTCACGTTCATCCAAACCAACAAGACCTCCAACCAGCGAATCCTCCGCTTGGCTCTCCTCACCCAGTACCCTAATGGATACAAGATCTCCTTTGTTTCCGTACTCTTGTCTCCCTCCCCCACACACACACACTATGTCAGTCTCCATACACTTATAACCCCCCCCACAATCTGATCTCCATGGTCTGGCCTCCGCTAAACTCCATGATTTCCTCTAAGGTTTCAGTCGTTTCCGTTCATCTCCGCTAAACACTATCTCCGCTAGACTCCTCACACCCTAGAAATATCTCCACTCCTTCTGTCGCCAAAGTACCTGGAGACCTTTCCACGAATCAACGTTATCTCCGCTGTTCTCCATACTTGAGTAAATCCTCTTCGTTCCGTGTTTGGTCTTTGGTGGCGACGCACTCGTTAACTCTGTACTTGAGGCACTTTAAGGTGGTTAAGTGTGTGTGTGTGTTTGTGTGTGTGTGTGTGTGTGTGTGTGTGTGTGGTGGGGGTGTTTGTGTTTGTATGTGTGTGCGGACGAGAAGTGTTTGCATATTTAGTGGGATGGGAGGGTGTTTGTGTGTAGTGTAGTGGGGGAGGCGTAGTGTTTGTGTGTGTGTGTGTGGTATAGGGTGTTTGCAAACTGTACTACAAGCTTTGTCAATAAATTTGTTAAACTAAAACTTCTTCCTCTCCCTCTCTCTCTCTATCCACTTCCTTCCCTCTCTCCCTCCCTCTTTCTACCCTCTTCCCTTACCTTTCTCTCTACCCTCTTTCCTCCCCATTCCATCACTCTTCCTTCCCCCCTCCCTCCAGACCAAACGCTGTCACAGGGGTCGAGATATAAAGAAGAAAAAACTGTTTGTGGCGTTGGGGGTCGACAAAGAGACTCCTTCATGGTGTGTCGCAGCGAGGAGGTGGTGGAGGAGGAGGGGGAGAAGGAGTTTTTTTTTTAGTTTAACAAATTTATTGGCAAAGCTTGTAGTACAGTTTGTCTATTCTGAGTAATTCAGTCAGGTCTTGACACTGACGGTGGTATCACTTCTCACTGCCACGCAGGACAGAGGTTCATACACAAAGAAATACATCATATTCATTAGCAGTATATATAGGTAAGATTCATGTGGGTAATGTCACTGTTCACTGCCATGCAAGACAGTGGCTCACATACATTGGACGTCATATTCTAATTGAAGACTAATCAGTGTGGGCTAGCAAATTTTGGATAAACAGCAAGGTGGTGGTGGAGGGAAAGAGGAAGTGGTGAGTGGTGAAGGTGGAGGATGGGGAGGAGGAGGGGAGGAGGAGGGGGAGAAGGAGGTAGTGGAGGGGGGAAGAGGAGGTGTTGGAGGGGAAAGGTAGAGGAGGAGGAAAAATGAGAAGGCAGATTTTAATTTAGAAGTGGCAGAGTATAAGTGAACAAAGCCTTAGTGACAGAGACAGACAGACAGACAGACAGACAGACAGACAGATCGAACCTAAACATCAGGGTCGTCAGAATGTTCCGGGATAGTGACTATATTGACGATGGAATAGAAGGGAAGGGAAGTAGTGAAGGGAAGGGAAGGGTTCAAATCATGATAAAGAAGGGAAGAAGACAGGAATAGGAGAGAGGTCGTTCCTTTCCCAGAGTTCCTAAGATGGCTAACATAATCCTAAACAAAAACCTACATTAATTTCCTTAACAAATAAAAACAATAGACATAGGAAACAAATAGCATAGTTACCCATGTTAAATTACCTATGTTTAATTACCCTCAATAGCACTCTCTCTCTCTCTCTCTCTCTCTCTCTCTCACCTGAAGTTTAATAGACTCACAGGTACTCACGGAGGCTTATAGGAGGAGCATAGGAGCATAGAGTCCTCCCCTCCTAAGTGCAAGAGCCGCCAAGACGTCAGTTAGGTGAAGTAATTATCACCAATTATAAGGTAACTAGTTTGCGCTACCAGATAACGAGCGTGGACGAGCATTACGGTCATTAGGTTGAACTGGTGGAGCCCAGGTCAAAGGTCACATAGGTGTAGGGTATTTAAAAACATCCCCCCTCCCTCCTCACCCCCTCCAAACCTCACCCCGACACTACAAAGAAATCTCTCTCTCTCTCTCTCTCTCTCTCTCTCTCTCTCTCTCTCTCTCCAACTTACAAATTTTGTGCTAATTACCCCCACCATTCCCTCCCCACAACCTACCCCTTTCCCTAACGTAAACATCACCCCCCACACACACACACCTCCTACCATACATACCATTATCACCACCACAAACACCTTCCCCTCAGCAGCCTGTGGTTTCACATCAACAAGGAGGTCCTACTAGACACCATCTAACGACCAACACCAGCACCATCACCACCAACACCACCAGCACCACCACCACCACCATCACAGCCACCATCACCACCAACACCACCATCACCATCACCACCACCAACACCACCATCCACCATCACCACCATCACCACCATCACCACCAACACCACCATCACCTACCATCACCACCATCACCACCACCAACACCAGCACCACCATCACCACCACCACCTGCATCACCACCACCACCAGCACCACCACCATCACCACCACCATCACCTACCAATACCAACACCACCATCACCACCATCACCATCACCAACACCACCATCACCACCACCACCATCACCAACACCACCATCACCACCACCACCATCACCACCACCATCACCACCACCACCACCACCACCATCACCATCACCACCATCACCACCACCATCACCACCACCACCATCACCACCACCATCACCACCATCACCACCACCAACACCACCATCACCACCATCACCACCATCACCAGCACCACCACCACCACCACCATCACCACCACCATCACCAGCACCACCATCACCAACACCACCACCACCACCATCACCACCACCATCATCACCAACACCACCATCACCACCATCACCAACACCACCACCACGGTGACCGAACAAACACACAGTCTCAACAACAAACAATGAGACAATTGTAAGGACATCAATACACAGAACCAAAAATCATGGTGACAGCGACGTATGGACACTGGTACACCCACACACTCGTCAACACTACTTCTCCTCTTCCCACCAAAACATCCTTTCTCATACAAACAAACACCATAACACACACACACACACACCTGCACTCCATTTCTTGCCACCCACCAGCAACATGACCGCCACCCACCACCATCACCTTCTCCCTGCACCCCTGCCACCCGTCACCACCCCCCGTCTTTGCCACCCACCATCACCCCTACTTACCACCCACGACCAACCTCTCCTTGCCACCCACCACCACCACCCTCTTCTTGCCGCCCACCACTACCCTCTCCCCGCCACCCTGCCACCACCTTCTCCCCAATACCCACCATCACCACCTATTCTCCACCAGCCACCACCACCACCCACTCCCTGCCACCAACAACCACCACCCTCTTCTTGCCACCCACCACCACCACCCTCTCCTAATTATACAAAGCATTTATCTCCAACACACTGCCAAATTGAGAGCTCTTGAACACATACACACTCTACAGACTGATGATAATATCACACAGACCATCTACACTGATGGATCTCTAAACACCGCCTGTGGGAGGGCTGGAAGTGCTATTGTTGTGACTCAACCTGACGGTAATATAATTGAGAAAGGAGTTAGAATTAACAACTGGGCATCCACTCTACAAACTGAATTAGTTGCCATACTCACAGCTATTAAATTCATTGAAACCACTGTTACTGACAGTCTCATCATCACTGACTCTCTATCCTCACTACTTGCCCTTAGCACCCTCGACTCAGGTTGTCACGCTCTTGTCTCTGAAGCCAGACACAAATATGCGTGCCTTGTTGACCGGGGTGTCAGGGTCAAACTGTTGTGGATCCCCTCTCACATAGGCCTCATAAAACATGACAGAGTTGATGCCCTCGCCAAACTCGCGTCTAACAAAGACACCGTTGAACACAATTTGGGTTTGTCAAAAAGAACTCTTAAAACTGTAATTAGGAAAGAACTTATTGATGAGTTTGACGCAAGTAGACAAGTGCAAACAGGCACTAGTCGAGCCATAGGTTACCATGATGAGATGTATCAAGTGAAACATGTATATGGAGCAAGTAACAAGATCACTAGATTACAAGATGTTGCAACCGCTAGATTAAGGTTAGGATATAAGTACCTTTGGCAGTATGTTCATCAAGCAGATGTAAACAAAACTAAATGTAAAGTGTGTGGCCATACAGAGGCCACACACTTGAACACTACGTCCTCGACTGTGTGAAGATAGAACCTTTTAGGGACAGGTCCAAGCACACTGTGTGTGAAATGGCACAACACTTCATCTCTAATGGCAAGATAGCCGACATATTAAGAGTGTATCCACTTTTTTGCACTTAGTAACTATATCAATTCTCATGTACAGAACCAAATACGCAATGTGCTTGAATACCTCTCACGTAAATGTGAGTAACAAAGTGTGAGGCCAGACATACTGCCTCACACGCCTGTACTCACGCATTTGTGAATAAGTTACCCTTTATGTATAGAACTAAACAAATAATGTAAATGAAATACTGTGTAACTTTCAGTGCCATAATATCCTGACAACGGGGGTTAATTATTATGACCCTTTGTAAACCCTACTCTGTAATCCTTTTGCGCTACCGCTCACAGGATGAGTGTGGGGTGCACAATAAAGTAGCCGCTGTAAGCGGCAAAATCAAATCAAATCAAAATCCCCGCCACCCTACCACCACCTTCTCCCCAACACCCACCATCACCACCTATTCTCCACCAGCCACCACCACCCACTCCCTGCCAGCCACTACCACCCGCTCCCTGCCACCCACCACCACCACCCTCTTCTTGCCACCCACCACCACCACCCTCTCCCGCCACCCTGCCACCACCTTCTCCCCAACACCCACCATCACCACCTATTCTCCACCAGCCACCACCACCACCCACTCCCTGCCACCACCATCACCACCTATTCTCCACCACCCACCACCACCACCCTCTCCCCGCCACCCTGTCACCACCTTCTCCCCAATACCCACCATCACCACCCATTCTCCACCAGCCACCACCACCACCCACTCCCTGCCGCCCACCACCACCCACTCCCTGCCACCCACCACTACCTACAGTGTCTCACTGTACCGCCAGCAGCGCCTCCAGCCATAACCTTCAGGAGTGAGAGAGTTGAAAAGAAGACGCTACTGCCGCCATGTGGGTGAAGTGGCCTGTCTCCGACCTGTCAATCTCCCCCACACCTTAATCGCCACCGTCTGCCTCACTGATTTTGACAAGAAAATTTGCTTCGTTTCCAACACGTGCCTGAACTGGGAGACCAGAGTGACTACGGTCGTGTGACGTGACGGTCGAGAGGATCGTTTTCACTACGGCGTTACTACGAAAGGGTAATTCATAGTGACTGACGTGGCTAAGCATTATCTTCCACCGGTGCCGAAATTAGGAGGAGCACCAACAGAGTGCATTGTGATGCCGCGTATTTTAGATCTTATGCACTCTGGTCACAAGGTCGGTTATCTCTGGTTTAGCCCAGGTTTAGGTAGCGGAGGTGTTTATGTTAGTGTCTCCCGAGACAGAGTCGGTCTGTCACCGGACGCGGCAGGAGGGAGCCGCCTCCCAAATTACCTGAATTTGTCCCTTTATTTCCTCCATGTTTCTGTGGCCAACCTAGACGAGTTCCTCATTAAATATAAACAAACACGTAAACTATCCCGTCAGTTTACTCGCATTATCTCGACAAATAAGAGAGTTACCCGGAGTTAGTTGGTGCAGACGATAACAGTAATCTTTCTATTTAAGGCAGACGCGGTGTTGACGCTCTCCCTCGGCCAAATATTTATAAACAAAACAAGACACACGACTCGTCACCCGGAGGCCCAGAATATCCTACAAATGACTCTAATTGTCTTCGTTTTCAAGTTCAAAAATCACACAAATTTACACTAACTTGCTTAGGTTAGGTTAGGTTAGGTTAGTGTAACTCTACTGAAGTATCATATTTCAATATATTCGCATATTTATCAGTCTGAGCTTTTGATCGTTCTTATTGATCAGCTCTGACGCATACATAATAGATGAGTCATCATCCCTCCCTCAAATACTGGCCGTCAAGGCAATTTTCCAAAGAGGCGCCTCTCTCTTTTTTTAATAGGGATAATTAATGCGGAAGAGCGTCATTAATCGCAGGAGATATCATATTAGCGCCAACATTTTAGGGTGGAGTCTAGTGGGTCGTTATAGAAGAGTGTGTGTGTGTGTGTGTGTTGCCGGGCATAATATGAGCTAGTCCAAACACATCTTTATGTTGACGTAATTAACGTTTGGGAATAATTATCCGGAGGTGTGTGTTGACGCCCGTACACCCAGGCATCACCTGAGTCTACAGTGTGAAAGATGGGTCCAGGCTATACTGTACAGGTGATGACCTTCCTTGGTGATGACCCTCCTTGGTGATGACCCTCCTTGGTGATGACCTTCCTTGGTGATGACCCTCCTTGGTGATGACCCTCCTTGGTGATGACCCTCCTTGGTGATGACCTTCCTTGGTGATGACCTTCCTTGGTGATGACCTTCCTTGGTGATGACCTTCCTTGGTGATGACCCTCCTTGGTGATGACCTTCCTTGGTGATGACCCTCCTTGGTGATGACCCTCCTTGGTGATGACCTTCCTTGGTGATGACCTTCCTTGGTTGTGTTTGTAGAATATTGTTTTTGTTTTATTTTAGTTTTAATAATAGATTTGTTTGAAATAGTGGACCTGTTTATTTGTTTCTCCCATCATGCTCTCTCCTCAACGGCAACTAATAATTAACGAGAGCATAATGACTGACAAAGAATGGAGCATTATACTCTCAAGGGTCATTATGCTTCAGTGTGTCATTAATTAGTATGATCTAAATTGCAAATGTTGAGGAGAAGAATGATGAGAGAGAGAGAGAGAGAGAGAGAGAGAGAGAGAGAGAGAGAGAGTAATGATATTAATATATAAAATATTGAAGTAAAAACAATCAAAGAGGTTAAGGAGAGAAATGATAAATACATGTGAAGAAGAAGAGGAAGAAAGAAGAGGTGAAGGAAAAGAAGAAAAAGAAGGAGAAGGAGAAGAAGAGATAAAGGATGAGAAGGAGAACAAAAATAAAAGAATGTGAAGAAGAAAAACGAATGAAAATGTGGAAGGAAGAAAGGCGCGATAAGAATAGCTCACAGGAAGAGCTCTCCAGGGTCTGCCCTCACAAGACTACCGTCAAGACTATCAACAAATTGAAGGAGGCAGAAAGAATGAATGGAAATGGAAAAATGAAAGAAGGAATTAAATACAATTAAAAAAATGAAAGAAGAAGTCAGAGAAAATGAAAACGAATGGATGACAGAACGGTAAAACATAAACAAATAAAAATACGACAAACAAAAACCAAATGAAAGTAGAAATGAAGGAAAATGAAGGACACTCGCACACGATGCTAACTCCTACACGTACAGATGACCTTTAACCTCTTGTATATTTAACTATTCAGGATTTGACCCCTTCGTAAGAACGTGACCAGTGACCTTTAGCTTAGAAATCGAATCTTGGTGTATTTCCTGGACTGTGACCTCTTTTGACCTCTGACCTGACCTCGAAGAGTAGGTTAATACATGTATAAATCTTGTCAATATTTCCTAAGGATACACATAATCCACCCAAATGTAAATAGGTACAGTTCTCTTCACTTGTGCGTTTACAGGGGCTCGTCATATAAACATTCCACAAATCATTACATTGAGATATTTGTTTTAATATTGCTTTACTTTGATTCCATAGTATGTTTACTATTGCGAGTTTCCTTCTGTCGAATGTAAACAAACATAGGGTTGCCACATTGCTCAAAACCTGACGAGCCCCTGTAAACGCACTAGTGAAGGGGACTCTACCTGAATTTACAGTTTTGGAAGTGAAAGTAGTTTAGTGCAGTGCCGATCATGATTGCCTCTGTAGTGTGTTGTACCCATTCTATCATGACTATGGGAGGTGCTCTACACATCTCTACTAACGAGGAATATTTCACGTAAGAACCTTTGAGAATTTGACTAAGGATTATCATCAGAGTGACGAAGAAACTTGTTAATGAATAAAGTTAAGGAGAGAGAGGGGGGAATTAAGACAGAGAGAGGCGGGAGAATCAAGAGAAAGTTCCAAGAGAGAGAAAGAGAGGATTCTGAATGTGCTATGCCCCTTGAATGGACGTAAGGAAAATATGCTGGTGAGTCGGGATCTGTATAGAGTAAGGCAGGGAGAAGAGAACTTGATCCTGTAACTGTGAGAGAAAATGAAGGATAAGGGGGATTTATAGAGGGGGGGAGAGAGAGGTAGAAGGGAAAGAAGGAGAGGATAAGAGAAGGAGGGGAGGGAGAAGAAAGAGTAGGAGAGGATAAGAGAAGGAGGGGAGGAAGAAGGCGAGGAAGAGAGAGAAGGAAGAGAAGGAAAGGAAGAGAGATGAGAGGAAGAGGAAGAATGAATAGATGGAGACGAAAAGGGAAGGCCGAGGGGTTAGGAAGATGCGAAGGGAGGAAAAGGGAAGAAGAAATAAAGAAAAGAGGAAAGAAAGAAACAAAGCAAAAGACGAAGAGAAGATGAAGATGAAACAGTCATGACAAATTGAGGTGTGTGTGTGTGTAAAGGCACCCCCCTCCCCCTTATTATGGCCTCCTCAACAACCGCCTCTATACGCCTGCTGGTACATTAGTCGCCAAGTGTATAGTGGAGCGGTTCCCTTAAGTCAATTACCTGAGCTGTCGCTGCAGGTGAGTGGCGTTATCTACGTAGAACAGGAGTCAATCAGATGTGTGGTACAGGAGCCAATCAGATGTGTGGAACTAGTATCATTTTACTGTGACCTTCAAAGAATTTAATTTCAGGAAAAAAATAAACTCTGAAATTCCGAATCCACAAGAGACTCGACCCCTAAAACCGAATCTCCAATACGAAGAATTCTAAGAAAAATCTAAAGCCAGGAAGGTGTCAGTCGCCGCCCTGACGCACATCCTTAACGCCACAATTTGTCCACAAAATCAAGTCACTGGCCACCTTTTTTTCCCCTTGGCTTTCTATGTCCTGTGGAACACCTCGTTCACTTAACCTCCTCCTCCTCCTGCCATTCCTCCTCCTGCTCCTCTTCGTCTTCCTCCTGCTATTCCTTTTCCTCCTCCCTCTTCCTCTCATTCTCGTTCTTCCCTTTCTGTATTCCCTTGTGCCATCTAAAATGCCTACCTCACCTCCCCCTCTCTCTCTCCTTCTCCTCCAACTCTTCCTTTCATTCTTCCTTCGTTTCTTTCGCCCTCTTTTTCCCCTCCTGCCCCCCTTCACCCTCTAGACTTCCATGTTCTGACGTCAAAAAACGCCTCGCCTCTCTCTCTCTCTCTCTCTCCCTCCTCCCCCATTCTCCTCCTCCTCCTCCTCCTTCTTCTTCTTCCTCCTCCTCCTTTCCTTTCAGCTGCGGTTGTTGAGGAAGAAATAGTTTTTCTTCTCCATCGTGTTACCTCTGTCTGTCTGTCTCTCTGTTTGTCAGTATGTCTGTCTCTCTGTCTGTCTGTCTGTTACACACACACACACACACACGTCACAGGTCTTGAAATATGTCAACACGAGAGAGAGAGATGAGTAAAAATGTGAATGGTGGAGGAGATGGGAGAAAGTGTTTGGTCTCCGGGTGATGGAGGACACGGAGAAGAAGAAGAATGTGATGAAGAATGTGAAGAAGAATGAAGGAATAAAGGAATAACCCACATCACCATGAGTTTCCATTGATGACAAGGCGAATCATTTATCTTCGTCTCGTGTTTTATAACCTGACCTGATCTGACCTGACTTAACCTTGCCTAACCTAACCTGACCTGACCTTACCTGACCTAACCTTAACCTTACCTAACCTAACCAATAAAATCAGATCAAACATAAATTGATCTCATAAATATTAGGCTCTGGTCTGATTATGATTAACCTAACTTTAACCTAACCTAACCTAACCTAACCTAACCTAACTTAACCAAACCTAACCTAACTTAACCTAACCTAACCATCCTGCCTGCCTGTCTGCCTGCCTGCCTGCCTGCCTGTCTCTCCTACCTCCCAATATAATCAGTGTCACTCCCACGTCATTAACCTAATTACCGTGACCTGATAATTGTCCCCCATTAATTAGTTCGGGGTTAATACTCTTCCCTCACCTGTCTCTCCCTCACTCCTCCCTCTCCCTCACTCTTCTTTCTCCCTCACTCCTCTTTCTCCCTCATTCCTCTTTCTCCCCCATTCCTCTTTCTCCCTCATTCCTCCTCCTCCCTCACGTCTCTTTTCCTCACTGATCCTTCTTCCTCTCGTTCCTCTCTCTCTCTCTCTCTCTCTCTCTCTCTCTCTCTCTCTCTCTCTCTCTCTCTCTCTCTCTCTCTCCAAACAATCGTAATATGGAGGTCTTATGCTAATTACACCGCTCTAGGCAGGATATCGCAGACGTAAAGAAGACTAAGTAAGTAATGACCTGCCTGACAGCCTTCCAGTGTTTACCAACCAAACTTCGATAACAAATTAAAGACAATGGTGGACCTCCAACTCCAATTCTCGAGCAACAACTCCACCTGAAAATATCTATATACATATGGTGGCGTTCCTTGGCAGCTAGACGAGGTGGAGTTTTGTGTCGTGAGGTGAAGACAAGGCATAATTTAGTGTTAGGTCATGATACAATATGATCTGTTGTTTGGTTTAATTTCTATGTTGTGTTTTAAGCTTGCAACACAACAAAGCTTTCATACTAGGTGAAATGTAAGCTTACAATACAAGAAAGCTTTCATCCCGTGTGTTATAAATTTACGACACAACAAAGCGTTCATCCTATATGTTTTAAGCTTACGACACAAGAAAACGTTCGTCATACCCCCCTCTTACCGTTGGGAGCACCTTGTACATTTGTTGATAAATATGTGAATATGATAGAGGCGGAGGCTTTAGCATACATGAATATACGGCGGCATTACCATACATGAATACACAAACACATTAGGATATAGAACTAGCTACAGGCATTAGTGGCGGGTGATATAGGAGGCTGCTAGGAGGAGAAATACCTGTAGATATTAGTATGGGAATATTCAGAGAGGAATTGATTTGGAGGGTGACTGGGTAGGATCTGACAGAGTCCTTCGGCTTCCTTTGTGTCCCGGGAGAGTAACAGACAGACAGACAGACAGACTGATGCGCGGCTTAACTCACTCCTCTCCAAGACCGGGGAATAGTCCTGATAACTGGGAAAATGTATAAACAACATCCTCAAATGTCAGTTCCAGGTTTATACTTCATTATAGAGACGCAGGAACACCATTGTAAACAGTCGTACGTGTTTATCTACACTTGTAAACAGATGGAACGTTTTGTCGTCCACCGCAAACAATTTATCTCCATTAACTGCGGAGTAAACACCACACCAGGAGCGGCCTACTGAACGTACATAGCTGGATGAAAGGTTTTAGCCCCAAGGATCAGCTACAGGACCTGCTGGATTATAACACATCCCTTAGTCTGTATGTCTCTATGTGGTCAAGGTGTGAGCCGTGGCGGTGTACAGTGGAAGCGGCCCATAGAGCGCTGGGAGGTGAATAAAAGTTACTGTCAGTTAATATTAAAGACTGGATCCAAGACCAGACATCTTCATCTGCTGGCCTATCCGCCTGAGTTTGTTTACATATCGGGTGACGTACAGACACGCCGGGGTACAGTAGAGCCTGGTTTACAACGTAGATAGCCAGTTAAAAGCTTCCACCGGATTACCCCCAGCAGCTGTTATATCCAGTCCTCTCCATCAACCAGCCAATCCATCGAGTTTATCAAGCGGATAATGTTTAGACAAGCTGGAAGACAATAGAAACAGCTTGAAGAAAGATAAATAAAAAACTAAAACTTGCTATCAGATTACTTCCAACAGCTGCTGAATCCAAGACAACCCCATCAGCTGATAAATCCCCCAAGTTTGTCTACGAGTCGAGAGCAGCGCGCCACACCGCCTCCTGTCACCAAGATAAACAACACAACAGCAAGCTTTACGAACCTCGCCTACCCCCTCCCTCCCCCCTTACCAATAAAATGCCAAATAGTGCCATGAGCTGGGGGACAACGACGGCCTGAGTACCTACGCAGGGCCAGCAGAGTGCCACTGTAAATCCCTCCCTCCCCCCCGACACACACACACACACACGCACGCCCATCTACATAGGCCTAACTACCACCCACAACACCCAGATCCGTAACTCATTTTTCCGGCCAGTAACCTGTTGGGTGTTGGAGCCTCACTGGGAAGATTTAAATCAACTTATTCTAAAAGTCAAATGAATTCGCCTCCTGATTGTTAAGAAATCCTCGCGGGTGTCTGGAATTACTTTAGGTGGGTCCTAAACCACACTAGTTTTATTGGTGTTCTGGTTTAAGGGTTTATCTTAACGTAATTGTCATGCCATTATAAAACTAGGCCTATATAAATAACCTGTTGTTTTGTAATGTGATTTGGGTTTATTAAGATTTATTAGGTAAAAAAACAGAGGATTACAATGGCGATTTTTACTCTGTGATTTAACGTGTATTCTGATAAAGGAACGAGGATTATAAAGTGTTGTTATTGTTCTGGTGATTTAGGATTTATCAGACAAAATAAAGCAGATTTATTAGCCGTATTGTTGGCCAATAACAAGGGTTTTATCATGGTAAATAACACAGGATTATAGAACATGTTATCCTTGTATCATAAACAGTAGAATAACAGACTCGACAGGATTCATTCTTCACAAATCTCCAGAGAACAAAGAAAAGCGGAAGTTATATTTCTAAGGTAAATTTTACTGTTATTGGTCAGTTATTATGTATGTGTATTTGTACGAATCATTCTAGTTCAGGTCATTCCGTACAAGATAAAACTAATAAAACTTTTTTCCCCAAGGTATAGAACACAGTAATAAACAGATCAACAATGCCGGGTACAGTCTCGCTCAACAATACACTTCTGGAAACATCTGGCCACAGTAAAAGTAGTCCAAGACATCACTGTTTGACAAGCCATTTTATGCCGTGCTTAAGACAGCCACTTCCCTATCTTCCGTATATAGTCTTTGGTACATATTTACGTTGCTTTGTACAGCCTCCCGAAGGAATTATATCCCTATTCCAGAAAGCTTTAATAACAAAGCGGTGTCTGGCGATAATCAGAGCCGCTTACTTTCGCTTTTATATATTCGAGGTGGGACGCAATTTTGTGAAATACTAGCGGAAAGTAATGAATAAATGCAAAGACAGTTTTCCATAAGAATATAGTAAGAACAAATTACGTAGTTAAAATGTTAGTATATTTATGGTGTTAAAATCGAACATCAAAATTAATAGGCCTACATTAATTGTTTTAAACTGAAAGGAATATCGAATACAAAATATGAATTGAAATAATATTCATACTCACCCCGTATATGTCATCTCTTTACTAAATCTGTAAACAAATATTTTCCATGTTCACCGCCTCGATGGACGATGTTGCGTTAGGTGGGAAAACATTTATAAACAAAGCTTAAAGCGTTAGATAAGCTCTATGCTTAGATAAACGTTTAATATTGTTGTTTTTCCTTAGTATTTATAAGAAAATTTATTGACATTTATGCTCTGAAGGTACTGTATTTTTAGCGCTAAAGAATAAAATATAAAACATTAAATATTTCCGTTTAATACTCAGTCGTTACTTATATTGTAAGTTTTCATAAAGCACCTGTCAATATCTTCTTTATTAGTGGTTTATAAAGTTAATTTAGTCCAAGTAAATTATTTTATACTCTAATTTTTCTATGATTATTATAAGTATCTTGTCTTTGATGCTAAAAAAAAAAAGTAGTGCAATAAACAATATAGTCTACCCTCATACAAACACGTTTTCTCTGGTAAGTTGGACGTTCTGTCAACAGGGGACACCACCCACGATCTCTCATTGGCGTCTCTTTAAAATAATGGTTATACAGGAGAGTTTCATATCCTTATTAGATATTTTCTGCATTATGCAAATCCCAGACGCAGTGCAAGTGCCAGTGTCTACGTGTCCCTGAGCACGTAGGATTACCTTGGTAGCTGCAGTATTATTGTGTAATTTCCGGGGTTTGTGGGTGAGCAGTGAAGATGAGTGACAATAGTGATGATGAAGAGGCCGTGTCATGACGTGGCAGCAAGAGATAGAGGAGGGAAGCTGAGTGGAGGAGAAATGTGGCCAATAGTAGGAAGACTATACTAGTACCAGGTATTTTACAACATACAACGCCGTAAAGTGTTGGTGCGGGTTATCGTCATGATCTCTTGAACAAAGTGATAATTTCTTTTCATCGTGAACCATTAATATTATTATTATCGAATAACAACAGATTTTAATCACATTTAAATAATTTTTTTCATCTTCCCCATTAACAAGTATTTTATTTCCCCTAAATCTACAGGCCACACCTAACTGTCACTTATACAGTACTACCGTGTTTAGTGTTCACAGCTGTGTAATGTGAACAGTTTATTATAACATGGTTCTTAGTTCAGGAGTAATAATAATTCTGACACTGCCTCACTGCGTTTTCTATCACTTTGTTTTGGACTCAGCGTCTACATCCCGGTAACTGCCCGGTCACGTCGTTCGCTCCTCAAAACACTGTATATTTGTTGTGTTTCGTGTTTGAGATAAATAGTTATTTTAGGGGAAGCAAATTATTTTACTAGACACGGAAATCGGTGGAATTGAAACAAAAATTGTGTTTAGCTAATTTTAGAATTATAAACAAGTCTGCAATGAAAGACACACATTAAATATGTTCAATCTTATTGTTACTGAAACGCAGCACTGCAAATTAACATTAATATTATTTAACCAATTTATCAAGACTTCGCTAGGTTTGAAATTTACACAACTCCCTTTGCTTTATACCAGTTCATAATACAGTGATTAGTAATGCTATGGTAGTACTCGAGAGTGTGTCTCTGGTCGTCGTTTTAATAAGATTAACTTTTGGTAATATTTGTTCAACATCAACGTTTGAGTTTGATAATGACAGGATAGTTAGCGTAAATTTTGGCGACACTGTGGAATAAAGATCACCATTATACATTGGTCAGTGTGGTGAGTTCCTTAATGAAATATTCTGGATTTCACTGTTGTTTCAGGCGTTGTGTGATGACAGTGTTTACAATACTACGCCATTCATTATCTTGGTCTTGGAGGTTATTAGAAGAAATACTCGAGCCGGGGCAAAGGTGACATTACCGCGTTTTGTTTTTCATTTCCTTCCAAGGTGTTGTCAGTCATTGTCCTCACGTCTTGGGTCCCTGTCCTCTGGTGACGGGAGGAGCCTGTGTATATCTGCTCCTTTGTTCAGTGGGCAGATAATTGGTACTGTCTTCTGGGTCAATGATGGTCGTTACCTCGTTCACTTCCTCCCGCTTCATGTATCATTTTAATCAGTCAGTGTACAAGATGGGCAGCTGTATTAATGCTGTATCATGGTCTGCCAGAAGTCCACTTGGTCACGCTGGTCATCATGAGCTGTGCTGGGGCCAGGATTTATTGTCATCACCACCTATGAGGTGTAGTCTTGAGGTCTTGTGCGCCAAACCTCTACCTTTCACTCTTATATTTATATTATGTGTAAAACAACAATATTGTATTATTTTCCGCACTGCTGCAGAGTGGCGGTCTGCTATTCGGAATGTTAAAGTTCCCGCTCAATTTTACGCCACAGAGCAGAGAAGAAATGTATGAAACGGCAGCACTGCCTCGTATCTCTCTTTCCTTACCTACCTATTTTTTCCAAACCCTTTGAAATCCGAATGTGCATTTTATTATCATTTTATTTTTATTTTTGTATTTATAAACCTGTACACAGTGACACGTGGACGGAATATTCATCTCAGTTGTAGTTCCTGGAGTGAGCCCCCCCCCACCCCATCTCCCCCTTTCCTTCACTCTACCTCAGCCCCTGTTTTGTTGCTTCTCCCCAAACCCTTCTCCACCACTTCTCCTCCCCCTCACTGTCTCCCTTCCCTAATTCCCCCTCCTCCTTCCCCTCACCACCTATTCCCTACCCATCACCCATACCCTCACCCCAACCCCTTCCCCCACTACTTTCTCAACCTACCTCCCCACTCTATTCTTGCCCCTTAATAACTTTTACTACTCCCTATCACCCCTTTGCTTCTACCCTTTGCCCCTTTACACCTACCAACTAACATCCTACCCCCTCCCCTTACCACCTACTCCCTACCCCACCCTTTCTCCTATCCCTTGCTCCCACCCCCCCTTTGCCCAACAACTCCACCTCCCCTAACCTAATCTAACCCAACCTAAATTACAACTCTGAACTATCGGTATCACAACCCTGGAACATCAACATCATAACCCTAGATATCAACATCACAACCCTGGAATATCAACATCACAACCCTGGAATATCAACATCACAACCCTGGAATATCAACATCACAACCCTGGAATATCAACATCACAACCCTGGAATATCAACATCACAACCCTGGAATATCAACATCACAACCCTGGAATATCAACATCACAACCCTGGAATATCAACATCACAACCCTGGAATATCAACATCACAACCCTATTAACATTTTCTCTCAAAGTTGTATATATATATTTTTTTTTCATTTTTATCTAAGTAGGTTATATTATATTCACGTGGGGGAGTGACGTCATAAGCCGCTTGTACTGTAGCGTGACCTGACTTAACCCAGCTTGGCTTATGTGACGGGATTATGTTACGTCATCCAGTTAACTAACACTATATTTAGTAGTGTGTGTGTGTGTGTGTGTGTGTGTGTGTGTGTGTATGTATGTATGTGTGTGTGTGTGTGTTGTATATTATATATGTACATGTGTGAGTCTGCCTTTGTTTATATGTGTGCGTATATGTCTATATAGTGTGTACATGTGTCTCCGATTGTGTTGGTATATACATATACGTGTGTGTGTGTGTGTGTGTGTGTGTGTGTGTGTACAGTTGCGTGAATCACTCAACCGAGACAATATAAGTGGCTGTCTCCTCACTGATGTTAACCTCACCTGCTAAACCCGGGCGAGAGGTAAGAAGTAAGAGGTGAGGTAGAAGCGTGAGAGGTGAGAGGTGAGAAGCGTGAGGTATGAGGCGAGAGGTGAGAGGCAAGAAGCGTGAGGTGAGAGGTGAGAGGTAAGAGACGAGAGGTGATAGGTAGGAAGTGAGAGGCGAGAGTTGAAAAGTGAGAGGCGAGAGGCAAGAAGTCATGACGTAACTATGAATGCCGAGAAATACCGGGAAATACCGAGAAATACCGGGAAATGCCGAGATGTGCTGAGAAATACCAGGAAATACCGAGAAATGCTGAGAAATACCGGGAAATGTCGAGAAATACCGGAAGATACCGAGAAATGAGAAATATCGAAAAATACCAGGAAATGCTGAGAAATACCGGGAAATTGTGTTGAATATATTTAAAGATAATGTATTAAATCTTCCTATACTTAATGCATAGTAAAGATAGTAATTGACAAATGAATGTTAATGAATAACGACAATAAACGATACAATCTAACGCTCGAATAAAGACAGTAATTATCCTCCTTTGAACCCTCCAATGAACCTGCCCTGAAAACTCCCTTAAACTCTCCCTGGACCTATACCTTGAACCCCCTAAACCCCACTGAATCCCCTCATATCACCCTGAGCCCTCTTGTAACCCACTGAACCCCGCCTGAATCCCACTGAATCCCCCTGAATCCCACTGACCCCCCCCTGAACCTCCCCTGACTCTCTAATGAAAGCTTCCTCCCCGACGGCCAATAGAAGGACCTGTACTGCCTGAGGCTCCACTACCCGAAAGCATCATTGACCCCTGATCGTCGTCTGTGTTTTGACCCCATTTTTCCTCCCTAAAATAAGTGGCTATTTCGACAGGATGAAGACAGGGATCCTAAAATTCCCCTAAAACACGGGTCCTTTAAATCCACCGATGATATATGTAGTACATTAGTATATACATATGAATATATTCCTATACACATGAATATATGGAGAAAATTTTATATAGGTGGTGTATATGTAAGGGGATGGCCGTGGGAAATAGCTGGCCAGGACCATTACCGAGGGGGATGTGAGAGGGTGTGGTGGTAAGGCGAACATTAATCACAGCGGGTGGGTGGTCAATGGTAGTGTGTAGGTCAGGCTGGCTGGGAGGAGACTGCCAGCCAGCTCTTCAGACTCCCTCTTCCTCCTCGTCCTCCTCCTCCTCCTCTTCCTCACCAATAAACTGCCCCAAGATATTTCTGAGTGCCTAGAACGTTCTTGATATCGGAGAAGGATAGATAGATAGATAGATAGATAGATAGATAGATAGATAGATAGAGTGTCCAATTTCATCACCGCATTAAAAATTCACATCACAATTTTAATATATTTGAATAAGAGAGAGAGAGAGAGAGCGCACATAATATCCCTAAGTTAAAATTCATGTTTTTGTCTCCGTGTGGTGGCGGGCAGTAAAGACAGTCGTCAACGTCCACCTTCCAGCGAGTATGCAAAGTGAAGTACTTAAAAGATTTACTTTCTGAGTGTCGAGAGTTACGGTGATGACATTCCGCGCTTATGGCAGGTTATTTTCGACTTCATTAAGGTGACAGCCCCATTCAATTTGTCCTAATTTAAACTTCTTTCTGATCAAATGCAGAGGTTGCACTTTTATGGGGTTGAATGCCGTCGTGGGATAGATTGAGACTCCGGGTCTATTCTTGATACAGTTTAAAAGTTGAAGATTATTGCCTCTTGGTAGAATTTCTCTTATTTTCTTGTGTTTTAGTCGTATTTGTGAATAAAATTAAATTATAATTTTATATAGTCTGTTCTCTCCAACTTTACAACTAAGAACTAGTGTCAGTTTGAAACAAGGCAGCTGATTGGTTGGCGGACGGACACTGAGGCACTACAGTTCTTTAGTATTTAACCATCGTATTTACATTCTAATATCGTCAGGGATAATAACTATTCTATGTTGATCTTTGATAATTTCCGCACCTGGAGAAGCAAAAGTTAGCGTGTGAAACACACTGGTATCATAGAGGGAACAAGAGAAAGATTACACAATTTTAGTCACTTCCTCCACTACCTGCGGTACGAGGAGCTTACACCGATAAACTTGTTCACCATGTTCGTGTTCCCTCTATGATATTTATGTTACCAGTGTTTCACAGTCTGACACCAATGATACACTGACACTACACACGCTTCCTGCCAGACGAAAATTATATACGGTCATTAAAAATAGTCGATAAAGGCCCGAATGCAGAATCATACCTCTTCAGAAAGATAATTTGACTTGACGGGTAAATTTCTCCTGGAGGACGTTGTACGACCTTCACTTATCTCTCGTTTCCGTCTTAATAGTTCATCCTGGGAAAGAAAATTGACATTGGTGTTTTTTTCGATGTTATTTTTTATGATTATTGAGGGATAATATTTTTCTCTTATCTTTTAGAAAGCGAGTTGAGAAAAAAACAATAATACCCAGCTTAGAGTTCTCCTTTAAAATTCTCACATTAAAGAGAGAGAGAGAGAGCGAGAGAGATTGCTACCTCTGGATCCTCCAGTCACTTGCTGTTAAAGCTTCTTCTGGAGGCTTGTTACCTATGCCGTTTTGGGGCGACGTGAAGGGAGAGTTTGGCTCTGACGAGCCGATGATCTTTATCTCAGTGGTCTGAACCACGCATGGCTCGGGTGATGAGGACACCTCGTCGATTTATTTCTCTGACAATGATGTAGTCAATGAGATGCCAGTGTTTGGTTCGTGGGTGTGGCCAAGAACCCCTAAACTTTACGGTCTGCCTAAACAAGGTATTGGTGATAGTGAGGTTGTGTGCCGCACGCTTGCTGAGGAGGAGTAGGCCGTTGGGATTACATTTGCCAACTCCGTTTCTCCCTGTGGTTCCCTGCCATATGTCAGCATCACTGCCAAATCTGGCATTGAAGTCACCAAGAAGCACAACCTTATCTTCTCTGGGGATAGAGGTTAGCACTCTGTCAAGGTCGGCATAAAAGGCGTTCTGCATCCAGTGTTTGAGCGTATGCACTGATGAAGAAGGCATGACGTGAGTGCTTCAGGGGGACTCGGAACGTCATGAGGTGCTCGTTGATACCTACAGGCATTTCAGTTAGCCTGTGTAGAATGGATCAGCGAATGGCAAAGCCAACTCCATAAATGCTTACCCTTCCAGAAGAAGGTATAGCCAGACCCCCGTTCTGTGAGTTGACCTCGTCTGGGAGCTGGGACTCACCAATGGCTGCTATGTCGATGTTATACCTAGACAGGTCTTGCCATAAGGGCGGGTCTTCTTCCAGGACGCGCGCGCACGCACGCACACACACACGCACGTGCACACACATACGCACGCGCGCACACACGCACGCAGCGCACGCACGCGTACGCACGCAAACCACACACGCACGCGCACACGCACGCACGCAAACACACGCACACACACACACACGCACACACGCACGCAAACACACACACACACACGCGCACACACACGCACGCACGCAAACACACACACACACACACGCAAACACACACACACACACACACACACACACACACACACACACACACACCCATATAACAATAATGGTGCTCAAAGTAATATGGGACGAGCCATACTAGTTGACGCCGAGAGTCATTATAAGAGCCACTAATGACGCCACATTTCCATCCTCCTGTCCCTCATCTTCCTTCCTCCTCCTCACCTTCGTTCCTTCCCCTTTCTACCTCCTCCTTCCTACTTTTTTCGTCCCCTCTCCTTCCTACTCTTTTCTTCCCCTTCTTATCCCCTATTCTCCCTTCCGCTCTTCCCCTTTCTCCCCCTCTTCCCTTCCTCCTCCCCCCTGCTTCTCACTCCATAAAAACTAATGTTGCTGCCATTAAGGATAATATTACACACACCAGGGATCACACACACACACACACACACACACACACACATTTGTATCTTAATATTTAATTTTTTCTTTTTTTTTCTGTTTTTTCCTTCTCTCCCCTTCTCTCTCTATCTCTTCCAGTTTCATTTCCTCCCTTTCTATTTATCCTCCCCTCTCACTCCTCTTCCTTATCCCTCACCCCCATTTATCTTTCTCTCCCTTATCTCCCTGTCATCCCTTCCACCTCCACTTCCTCCTCCCTCGTCTCTTCTCTCCCTCCATCCCTTTGATATTGAAACAGTTTATTTAGCCAGAAAATTACAAATATAGAGTCGATAATAATAAAAATATTAACATGCCTGAGGCAATTGAGAGTCTGACCTCTTAGTGACACCTGATATATACTGTACATTTATCTCAAGGAAGATAAGTGGGGGGCCGTGGGTTGAGTGTTCCTATTATGAATAAAATTGGTGATACTCCAGGTTTTCTTTCTGTTGCCTGATGCTGACTGGAGCTTATTTGTAGAATAGTTACGTCTGGCATTTCTAACTGCTTGAGTTACTCTATTTCTGATACTTTGGTAAGCCTCACCGAAAGTTATGGGATAGTGTTAGTGGAGCTTCTGAAGGAGCTGGTGCCTCCTCTCATAATGATGCCAACTTGAGGGTGAGTAGCCAGAGCGAGACCGATAGTGATGGTAGCATGGATGGGGAGAATGAGCCCCAGACTGCCAGCGTGGTCTCTATAATAGTCCCAGGTCTGAAGACTGTTCATGACCCTGTAAGTTTTCCATTGTTTACGGAGGAGGAACTCGCGGGACTGATGAAGGAACCCGCGTATAAAAATCCTACTGGAATAAGGGCTGTGAAGAACATTATCAGGAAATCCAGAGGTACAGAAATTGGAATGGTCAGCTTATTGGTCAGGCTGATCTATGAAGCCAGCGTGCGACTCTCTACGTTAAATTCAAGGTGGGAAAAGTAACACGAACGCTTAGGTTCATTTCATGGAACATCCGGAGTGTTAATCGCAGAATTAATGATCTACAATGGTTTGTTAAAGTTTTTGACATTGATGTAATTGGCTTACAAGAACCTTACACGTCCAGCACCCAGAAGAAAGTTGCACCCAGGATAGCTGGGTTTACAGCATATAATAGTGGAGCAGGAAGTGGCCTGCTCACATATGTAAAGAATGGTCTGGTCTGTAAATGGATTAAAACTCACAATGATGAAAGTATTCACTATCAACAATTTACAGTAAAGACAGCAAACAGTCAATTTTCGCTGTATAACATCTATGTTCGGTGTAATGAACTGCGAACGGACGTGTTACCAAAGCCATCAGGTAACAATGCTATGCTGTGTATGGGTGACTTTAACTCTCGTCACACTGTCGTCGGTGATGTCCAGTGTAACTCTAATGGGAGGGTGTTCGTGAATTACATCAATAATCATAATATCACTGTATACGACACAGACAAAGTGACACATCTGATGGGGGGCAGACTTGATTATGAGATTGGGTATAACCTAGTAGACAGTAATGTCAAGGCTAAGGTCATCTCAGACAACCTAGTCTGTGATCATTATGCAATACTTACTGAATACACTGTTGCTGATGTCAAGTGTGAACCCCATCCTAAGCTCAGAATTAATATCCCAGATAATCTTAAACTGCACTTCAAGGCCTACATCCACAGATGGTATGCTGGATATACACCTGGGTCAGTGGATGAATTTTGCTGTGATCTTGTAAATGTCATTACCACATATTATACCACCCGGGTAAAGTCAAGGAGGAAGGGGGGCAGCACTAAACCACCTCTGTGGACACATGACCCCATCCTCACCAAAGAAGGAGAGAATGTAAAACAGCTTGCCAACACTTATAAGCAAAATAAAACTAGTGATAACCTTTTGGCATTCCTCAAAGCTAACAGAGAATTTCGTGAACTCAAAGGTCAGGTGAGAAACACCTATTGGGAACAATTCTTACAGGGGATTAATAGAACAACCACTCTAGCAGAAATGTGGAACAAAATTAGAGCCATTACCAAGTCACCCACCCCAGTCCAGCTTCATCACAGCCCTGCAGAATATGCTGACATGCTATTAGACCAATGGTCTAGTGTGTCACGAATCACTTCCCTGCCTCCTGACATACAACAATATCTTAACACCTCACACATTAGCAGGGGTTTCAATATTGAAATAGCCTGTTCCTCACCAGACCTTACCGACCAGTTTCCTATAACGCACCACGAACTAACAACAGCACTATTGAAAGGTGAGTCATCCTCCCCGGTGAGGTTGGCATAACCTATAACACCCTGAGATTGTTGAATGAGATCCCTAACCATCCACTGCTTGACCTGTATCAAATGAGCCTCACACAGGGTATTCTGCCTAAGACATGGACACATGGAAACATAGTTCCAATCCCTAAAGCTAATTCTCCAAACTTCAGGCCAATTTCACTTACATCCTGTATGTGTAAAGTCCTTGAAAGAGTTGTTCTAAACCGTCTCATGTTTCAAGTCAAAGACAAACTCGCTCCTAATCTGTACGGGTTCATGCCCGGGCGTAGCACACAGACATGCTCTGCAGAATATCTTGTTCACTCAAAAGATAAGACACAAACAGCCTTCATAGACCTTAAATCAGCCTTTGATGTAGCTAATAGAGACATTATACTTGAGCAACTAGCTAATTTTGGCATACAAGGTAACCTCCTGACATGGATAAAGGGTTATCTGTCCAACAGGTATGCCAGTGTTCTGTTTAGGGGAGTTAAAAGTACCAGAATGAGATCATTTGAGCTGGGCACGCCTCAGGGAGGAGTGTTAAGTCCTATACTCTTTAATATACTGATGCACAAGCTTATTGCTGACATTCCAGTTCAGCCAAACGAAGCCGTAATATGCTATGCTGATGATATCTGCATTATGACACAAATCAAACTCAGGCTCCAAGCCTTGCTGGATGTATTTGCTCGGAGAACTGTTGAATGCGGTCTCATAATATCTGTTGACAAGACGAGGGTCCTCAATCCTCGTCCTGCTCACCCTCTGCCTCTTGACTATAACATTAACAGCATGCCCATGGAACTATGTAGCTTCTATAAATATCTTGGAATTTGTGTGAATGATGCAAACTTTGTCAGCAACCTTCGTGACAAACTAATGCAGCGCATTAAACCCCTCAGAACCCTTGTTGGCAAGGGCTATGGAATTAACATCACCTATGCTCGTACTTTCTATCTTCACTTCATTCGTTCTGTAGTTGACTATCATGCTCTCCATCTTGTGACTATTCCGCCTAAACAACTCAACAGCCTTGAGGTAGTGCAAAATGAAGCCATGCGCATCATCCTAGGTTGCCCAAAATCAACCAGAATTGTAAACATGAGGAAAGAGCTCGGACTGCCCTTCCTATCTGAGAGGATAGCCCTACTTAATACCATGTTTTGTGTCAAAGTTTTGAAGAACAATGGTTCTCAAACTACAACTCAAACTGAGTTGATGTTCTATCTAAGTAATCCCGACCATCTCGCCAACCTTCCACAAAAGACTCTCTTTGGGGCGTGGCTTCATAAAAGTGTTGCAGATTTCTTGAAACTGAATGTCCCAATTACCCCAGACGAACCTATTAATGCCATTCCTCCTTGGCTGGATATATCAGTTCCTATTAATTACACTCCTGTTGGTAGTAAGCAAATGTTAAACACCGATGTGGTGAGATGTGTCACACTAGAAACTATTAACAGACACATAGAGAGTATTAAATCAAGTGAATGTTATGCTTTTACTGATGGTTCTGTGCAGACAAACACAGGTAGAACAGGCTGTGCAATTGTAATATATAAAGAAAAAGAGATGATAGTGTCAAACAAACAAAGGCTGAACAACTGGGCCAGCACAACACAAACTGAACTAACTGGAATCTACTTAGCCACAGACTACCTCAAAGAAAATGGAGGTGGGGTGATATTCTGTGACTCTCAAAGTGCTTTGAAATCAATGAACAGCCCGTCAGGCTCTATGTCTAAAGTTGTATGTGATATTAAAAGGAATGTGATAACTGCCAATGAGAACAACTTTCGTATCGAATTTGTGTGGATTCCGTCCCATGTTGGAATTAGGTATCATGACCGTGCTGATAGACTGGCCAATGAGGCATGTAAGAAAGAAAATGTTGACCGTGACCTTGGTCTGTCCAATGCTGTAATTAAAAACATTCAAGTCAGAATCATGAACTCTGATCTAGAAGAAGTGAGAAATGCAGAGAGACCTGACAGTTGTAGCATTAGTAAATATGACAAATTTTGTAACAAAAGGTACCGGTATGGCCAGCATAAGGACAGAACCAGACAATGTGATGTAGTCGTGGCCAGAATTAGGCTAGGATACAGACACATCTGGCAAGTTAGTAACGCTGTACCCATACCGGAACACTCAGCATGTAAACTTTGTGATAAACCTTTAAAACATACACTTGAACACTCTATTATTGAATGTGACACTGTCAAAGACTTCAGGCCACCTGACTTATTGTATCTTGAACTATGTAATTACTTAATTGAATCAGGTGTGTTTGAGGACATTCTTGCTGTTTATCCCAAATTTGCTAGCCCACACTGATTAGTCTTCAATTAGAATATGACTCCAATGTATGTGATCCACTGACCTATATATGCTGCTGGTGAATGTGATGTATTTCCTTCTTTGTATACGAACCTCTGTCCTGCGTGGCAGTGAACAGTGGCATTACCCACATGAATCTGACCTATATATAGTGTCAATGAATATGATGCATTCTTTGTGTACGAACCTCTGTCCTGTATGGCAGTGGAAAGTGACATTACCCACATGAATCTGACCGACGTATATGTATGTATGTATGTGTGCGTGTGTGCATGTATATGTACATGTATATGTGTATGTATATATGTATATGTATGTATATGTGTGTGTGTGTGTGTGTTTACATATATGTATATGTACTGTCAATGAATATGATGCAACTCTTTGTGTACGAACCTCTGTCCTGCATGGCAGTGAACATTACCCATATGAATCTGACCTCTATACATTTATAGTTGTTAATGAATATGATGTATTTCTTTGTGTGTGAACCTCTGTCCTGCGTGACAGTGAGAAGTGATACCACCCTCAGTGTCAAGACCTGACTGAATTACTCAGAATAGGCAAACTGTACTACAAGCTCTGCCAATAAATTTGTTAAACTAAAAAAAAAAAAAAGTTATGGGCATGTTTGCCAATTTTCTTTGGAGTTTGTGTTATTCTTTTATCATTGCCTTGATTTCACTTGTGTTGTAGTGTTTGGAGATAGATACAGTTTTTACTAACTTAGTCTTGAGGGGGAAGCATTTATCAAAGCAAGCATTGAAGATGCGAGAGAAGTTACAGCAGATCACGTTAGGGTTGTCGGAGGCATAGACAAGATCCGAGTTAGCATTCATTTGGTTGTTTTCAAACAGGAGCATAGTTGTCGGCGCAGTAGTCTCTGTATTGTATTGTAAGTTTATTTGACCTTTCAGATCGGGTGGCTGTTTTATACATGGCAAAAACTGGGAAGTGATCTGAGATAATCTTAAAAATAATTCCACTTGCAAGATTGTTAGGAGTGTTGTTAGTCCAGATATTATATATCACAGTGGCAGAGGTGACAGTTACTCTAGTGGGTTTGGTTATATTGTTGAAGAAGAGTTTAGAATGGCAGGTAGCAAGAAGGTCTAATACTGAGATGTCGGTTTCTGATTTTAATAGATCAAGGTTGACATCCCCTGTAATGTAGCAATGTTTCCTCTCTGAACTTATGGTAGAGATAAGCTCCGAAAATTTATCAAGAAAGTTCCTTACATTAGTGTGGGGTCTTCTGTAGATTACTCCTACTGGGATATTTCGTGTGTCGTTACGTAATTCAGTGAAAACACTCTCCATGAACTCCTCCTGAACCTTTAAATCATCTCTTACAGAAGTGTTTTACTTAATATCAACATTTAGGGCGACACCACCACCACTGTGTCGTGACGTGATGACAGTGTCTAGTATAATTAGGGATGTTATACAAATTTTCGATATCGTTTGTGAGTTTCGTCTCACAGAATCCAAGTACATCAATTTTGTGGGCAGAAGATAAACACTGATCTAGAAAGGTATCTAGATGAAGGGGAATACTGCTGAATTGAGTAATGTGTAATTCTCTCACATTTCATGGTTGATGGAAGTAAAAGTCTCAGGATATTCTCATCATTTCTTATAACCTGGCGGGATGTTATGAGTACCTGTGAGCTGAGAGTGCCAACCTTACTTTACTCTCATCTCTTGCCTGTGAGCTGAGAGTGCCAACCTTCCTTTACTCTCATCTCTTGCCTGTGAGCTGAGAGTCCCCCCCCACCAACACCATCTTGAACAGTGATCTGATTTCTCAAGAAGCTGCCATTGATTCTTATGTCAATAGCTAGACACACCAGGGGGGGCAGTGAGAGCCTCTTTACACACTCCTGGCGGAAAGTAAGAGATCTTCTTAAAGTCTTATTCTCGCACCAGAAGCGGAAAGAGGATATTATTAAGGCCACCTCTCTTAAAGACTTCCTTTCACACTTAAAGCGGGAGAAAAAAAAAAGGTTCTTTTGAAGACTTAACTATCGCACCTAAAGCGGAAAGGCGATTCTCGTAGGGGTCATCTTTTAGGTCCGACTCTCGCAATGGAAGCAGAAAGGATGACTTCCTAAAGGTTTCCTCTCGCACTTGAGGCGGAATTAATCCCTTCTGACAAGCGAAGAACACACACACACACACACACACGCACACACACACACATACACACACACACACACACATGAAAGGTGTTAAAAATAAAGAAAATTAATATAGGAATAAATATGTAATGAATTATTTAGAGGTGAGAAGTTATGATAAAGGTAATTAATTAGTCTCTCTCTCTCTCTCTCTCTCTCTCTCTCTCTCTCTAAAATCAATTATCGCGTCAAAACGGAAAAAAAAATATCATAATTTTCGATCACTAACAAAGTCCATTAGTTAATTTAAACCGCTAATTAGCTTCATTAATCAGTATGAATAATTAATACATAATTTAGCCTCGACAACAGTATGCATAGAGACCCGCCTATACTGACTTGTCTATAATTATCGATCTTATTTAATATGATCGAGATGTATATATTTCCGTTTACTGTATGTATGTATGTATGTATGTATGTATTTTATTAATGAATCTTAAATAAAAGTCCCGTGTGTAGTCCCGTGTGTAGTCCCGTGTGTAGTCCCGTGTGTAGTCCCGTGTGTAGTCGATGTGTAGTCCGTGGATAGTCCGACAAATTGATCCCGTGTGTAGTCCGTGGGTAGTCGTGGGTAGTCCCGTGTGTAGTCCGTGGGTAGTCCGTGTGTGAATTATGTTAGTAGTCCGTGTGTAGTCCGTGTGTAGTCCAGTGTGTAGTCCCGTGTGTAGGTAAAGTAAGTGTGCCTTAATGTGTGTATTGTATCGATTGTCTTACACATAGTGATAAGTGATTCAGGGGCCTTGGGGCAGAGCTTAGGGCAGGGCTTAGGGCAGGGCTTGGGGCAGGGCTTGGGGCGGGGCTTGGGGCATGGCAGGGGCGTGGCTTGGGGTATGGCTTGGGGCAGGAGCTTGGGGGCAGGGCTGGGGGCAGGGAGGCTTGGGGCATGGCAGGGTGTAAGCTTAGGGCAGGGCTTAGGGTGGGCTTGGGGCAGAGCTTGGGGCAGACTTGGAGCAGGGGCTTGGGGCAGGGGCTTAGGGGCAGGGCTGGGGCATGGCTTGGGGTATGGCCAGGGCAGGGCTTAGGGCAGGGCTTGGGGCATGGCTTGGGGTATGGCTTAGGGCAGGGCTTGGGTCAGATGCCTGGGGTAGGGCGGGACACAGCATATTGTATATTAAGTTAGGAACCCATTCACAGCTGGGTGGACTAGGAGTTTCCCCGGGGAGAAACCAGCGACCCTTAGGACGAGAGGAGAGAGATGTAACCACTCGGCCACTGCCTGGCTGAGTTGGTTAGGGAGGTCGTCTCTCAAATGACTAGTTAAGAGTTCGATTCCCCACTGGAGGGGTAGATTAGTGTTCTCGTCTTGTGCCCTTCCCATAACACCCCTTAGATACCCCTTACTTCCCCTTAGTATCTCTTAGCAGCCCTTATATACCCTACCTTCCCTTAGTACCATTTAAAACCTCTTAGATTCGCCCATCTTCCCTTAGCACTCTCTAGCATCCCCTTGGAATCCCTTAGTTCTTTTTAGTTCCCATTAGCTTCCCTTATATCCTGAGGAACCCCTTAGTTCACTTTATTTCTTAGTACCCCTTAGCCTCCCTTATCATCCCTTACATCCCGTGGTTCCTCTTAACACACCTATGATCATCACTACTCCCCTTAGTAACCATTATTCTCCTTAGCACTTCTTACAACCCATTATGCACCCATTATAACTATTTAACTACCCATTTGAAACCTTAACTAACCCTTAGAAACCTTAACAACCCATTAGTCACCCCTTAACAATCCTTAGAACTTTTATCCATCCTATAGCACCCATTAACCACCCCTTAGAACCCTTAACCACCCCTTTATTACCCCCCGTAAGGAAGAATCATTATCCTCGGAGGCTGTTCTAATCATGGGCCAATCAACGCCGAGACATAATGACTGACTACCATGATTGGTCGAGGTCCCTGGGCCGAAGATTAGCGAATCCCGACCTGACTTTGACCCACTTGACTGAGGTCTAATCATCATGATCGTTCGCTGATGACTTAACAGCATCAGGCGAGGGAGGAGGAGGAAGAGGAGAAGAGGTGGGGGAGGAGGAGGAGGAGGAAGACGGGAAGCGAGGAGGAAGAGGGGAAGAGATGAGGGAGGAGGAGGAAGAGGAAAAGTGATGATGAAAGACAAAAATGAAAAGGGGGGAATAGAGGAGGAAGAGGGGATAAGAGGAAGAAAGGAAGGCATGAGGGAAGAGGAGGAAGAGGGAGAAAAAGATGGGGGAATGAAGGAAGATATGAGCGGAAAGAAGGGAGGAGGAGGCATTAGGGAAGAGAAGGAGGAAGAGGTGTGGGGAGAAGGGGAAGATGGGATGAAGAGAGGAAGAGATGAGAGGAGAGAAGGAAGAGGGGAACTATGAGGGAAGAGGAAGGAATTAGAGGAAAGAATGAGAAGAAAGGAGTGGAAGAAGGGATAAGGAAAAAAGAGAACGAATGGGAGAGAAATTGAAAAAAGAGGAAGAAAGGGAAGATAAGAAGGGAAGAGGAGGAGAAAGAAGGGGAAGAGAGGAGAAAGGAGAGAATAAAGAGATAAATTGTAGCAGAAGGGTTAGGGAGAGTAAGAGGAAAAGAAGGAAAATTGAAGAGAATGGGGGAGAAGGAGAGAAAGTTAAAAGAAAGAGAGAGAGAGAAGGAGAATGTGTGTGAGAATAGAACAGATGGATGGGAAGGAGAGAAGAAGGGAAGGTAAGGGACTGATATGGGTCGATGGGAAGGGAAGAGGAGGAGAGAAGAGAGTGTGGGAAAGAAAAGAGGAAGAGGAAATAATGAAGGAAGGAAAGCGTGGCTGTCTACACACACACACACACACACACGGATGCAGCTCAGTCACAATCAAAAGCTGAATGTGAGGGGGGGGGTGGAAAGAGGAGGAGGGAGAGGAGGAGAGAGGAAGGAATGGGAGGAGGGGGGGAGTGGGAGGAGGGTCACCGACTATCAAGAGACCACAATAAGGTAACAGATGGTGTCTTGAGTTGATTCCCGGCACGGAGGGAGGAGCGAGGAGAGGGGGGTAGGAGGGAGGAGGAAGAAGGGGAGATGTGGGAGGAGGGGCGGCATGATGTAGCCCTGAGAGTGTGTGAGGGGACTAGGGGGGCTGGGGGAGACAGTAAGTTCAGTCCATATATTTAGTGGAACCTGACCTGACCTGACCTGACCTGACCTGACCTGACCTGACCTACCCTAACTTACCCTAATCTTACCTAACCTGATAATCAAATTCGTGAGTTGATAGACAGATAGATAAGAGAGAGAGAGAGAGAGAGAGAGAGAGAGAGAGAGAGAGAGAGAGAGATAAAATGAGGAGCCAGTTAAGAAAATTAGCATAGACAAATGTTCTCAGAAGGCAAAGCGTAAATCACAATATAAGCAGATGTGCGTCTTCCCAGAGAGAGAGAAAGAGACTTTTGGTCAGGTGTATGGCCGTGTACTCTCTCTCTTCCCTCCAGCCTTAAAGTCGACCCCCTTCTCATTTCTCTTCCTCCTCCTCTCATCCTCCCTCTCCCTTTCCTTCTTCCTCTACCTTTCTCTTACCCACCCTTTCACTCCTTTCCGTTTTCCTTCCCACAACCATACTTTCTCTTTCTCATCTTCCATCATACATCCATTCTACTTCCTTTCCATTCACTCTCCATCCCATCTCCTTCCTCCTTTCTACCCTCCTTCTCACATCCTTTCCTCTCTCTCTCACCCTCCTTCCCACCTACACTTTTCTACCCTATCTTCTATACTCCCTCCCCCCCCACCCCTCCCCTCCCTCTTTCCCTCCCGCCCTCCCTCCCTCCTCCCTCCCTCCCCTCCCTCCCTCCCTCTTTCCCTCCGCCCTCCCTCCCCTCCCCTCCTCCCTCCCCTCCCTCCCTCCCTCCCCTCCCTCCCCTCCCTCCCCTCCCCTCCCTCCCCTCCCCCTCTCCTCCTCCCTCCTCCCTTCCCCCTCCCTCCCCTCCCTCCCCTCCCCTGCCACTCCCTCCTTCCTCCCCTCCCTCCTCCCTCCCCTCCCTCCTCCTCCCTCCCTCACTCCCCTAACATCAAACAAAATACGATTATGTAATTGTTTGCAAACTCTAGAACATTCCTTTAAAGTTTCCCTTAGCTTCACTTTTTCCCATTTTTTTTTATCCAGGTCTTCGCGAATCACATTAGAGAAGTGATTGTAATACCTAAAGGGGCGTTTACCTGGTGGGGAGGAGGGGGAGAGGGGAGAGGTTTGTGTGGGGGAAGAAGAGGGGGGATTAAGGGACTGGTTGGTGTGGTAGGGTGAGAGGGGGCCAGCGTGGGTGGGGGGAGGGATTTGTTGGGGGTGTTTGCGTAAATTGATTAATTAACATCTCTCTCTCTCTCTCTCTCTCTCTCTCTCTCTCTCTCTCTCTCTCTCTCTCTCTTCTTTCTTTTACTCTTCTACTTTATCATGTTTCTTCTCTTCCTATTTTAATTAGTGTTTATTTATTATGATCAAATTTAAGCATCATTAGTGTAGAATTAGATATTATATAATTATAAGTCGTGTTTGTTGTTGTGATATGAGATGTTATTAATTAACGTCCAGGGTCATCAACTAACGACCCAAATAACCATCCGGGGCTAACAAACAGTTAACGACCCAATTACCACGGGCTAACAAGCTGTAAATCACCCATTTACCCGAGGCTAACAACTAACGACTAAACTATCATTGGCTAACAACACTATGCTGGTAGAGTGAATGACAGCTGGTAGAGTGAATGACAGCTGTAAGAGAGTGAATGACAGCTGGTAGAGTGAATGACAGCTGTAAGAGAGTGAATGACAGCTGGTAGAGTGAATGACAGCTGTAAGAGAGTGAATGACAATTGGTAGAGTGAATGACAGCTGTAAGAGAGTGAATGACAGCTGGTAGAGTGAATGACAGCTGTAAGAGAGTGAATGACAGCTGGTAGAGTGAATGACTGCTGTAAGAGAGTGAATGACAGCTGTAAGAGAGTGAATGACAGATGGAGGTAAAAGGAAGAGAAAGAGAGAGGAGGCGCGGAACAGGAGGAGGAGGAGGAGGAGGAGGTGAGGAAGATTTGTGACCGCTATACAGTGTTCCTCCTCTACAATACTCACTAACGACGGCTCACCCCAACCTAAAAAAAATTTCCATCCTCTCTCGCATAAATAATGAACAAACTTTTTAAAATTATATATATTATTATTTAAATATCTGTACCTTTTTTTTTTCTTGGCCCTAATGGAGAAAGTTTTCATTCATTCATTCATTATCATCATCATCATCATCATCATCATCATCATCACCTTTGTATGTATACCTGTACTTACCTGTGTGTACCAGGGGGAATATCTCACAACTACTATACGTTGTGATAAGACATAATGGCATCCTTGCATTAGCCTCTATATCGTCGGTACACAATATGGCAGGCACTGTACTCGATCGCTTAATAAGAGGGAGAGAGAGCTTAATAAGAGGGAGAGAGAGCTTAATAAGAGGGAGACAGAGCTTAATATCTTGGGCTTTGTTTTGTGTTTTCCTTCACTCATTCAATAACATAATGTACTGTATAATGAGTTTTATATTACCTTGACATCTTATTAAGCTCTATCTCCCTCTTATTAAGCTCTATCTCCCTCTTATTAAGCTCTATCTCCCTCTTATTAAGCTCTATCTCCCTCTTATTAAGCTCTATCTCCCTCTTATTAAGCTCTATCTCCCTCTTATTAAGCTCTCTCTCCCTCTTATTAAGCTCTCTCTCCCTCTTATTAAGCTCTGTCTCCCTCTTATTAAGCTCTGTCTCCCTCTTATTAAGCTCTCTCTCCCTCTTATTAAGCTCTGTCTCCCTCTTATTAAGCTCTGTCTCCCTCTTATTAAGCTCTGTCCCCCTCTTATTAAGCTCTGTCTCCCTCTTATTAAGCTCTGTCTCCCTCCTGTGTTTAAGATGAAATTATAACCGAAAATGCTGTACTAGAAATATTTAGATAGTTGTCTAAGGTTAAATACACAACCAAAATACCATAAGGCATACTTTTACTTTTACTTTTATCCTCTTCGCCGCTGATCGGCTTGTTAGCCGCTTGGGCGATCGGTCACGACTCTTTTCCTTTATATTCTTCACCAAAAGGTCGGCTCGCTAGCCGCCCGGGCGATCGGTCACGTCTCTGTCACGCACTGTTGGCAAATACTGGGCATGCACCGGCTCCTGAATGTACCTGAACCCGCTCCAGTGTTGGTCAAGTCTTCTCTTGAAAGAGCTCACACTCGGTGCCGTCACAACACTTTCTGGTAGATTGTTCCAAGAGTTTACAACACTCACTCCGAAAAAGTTTGCCCTCACGGTTTTCCGGACTTGCGGCTTCTTCAATCTTGAGCTGTGACCCCTTGTGGGGCGAGCGTCCGCCAGCTCCAAGTAAGGACACTCAACTGAGTAGTGCCCCTGAGATGCTTATAAACCTCAACTAGGTCCCCCCTTGCCCGTCTGTAGTATAAGCTAGGCAAGTTCAGGCGCTCCAATCTCTCAGGGTAGCTGAGATGCCGAAGTGCAGGCACCAGTTTGGTGGCCCTCCTTTGAACATTTTCAACCAACTGACAGTCCCTAGCATATCTCAGGGACCAGATGGGGTGACAGTACTCCTGATGGGGAAGCACTTCACTCCTGAAGATCGTCACGAGGGACGGACCGTCTAGATATCTGAACGACCTTCTTATAAGACCCAATAATTTATTTGCCTGATTTACCTTCTTCTCACAATGGCCCGAGAACTTCAGCTCATTGTCAACATACACACCTAGGTCCTTCTCACACACAGTCTCAACTAGTGCATTTTCTTCATCCCGTTGGGACATATGATACGCCTCCTTACCGTTGGTACGCCCCAGGTGCATCCTCTTACACTTCGTGACATTGAATCTCAGCAGCCATTTCTTCGACCATTCCTGGAGCCCACAGAGGTCCTTCTGCAGCTCTTCACAGTCCGCTTGGTTCTTAATTTCCCGAAATAACTTGCCATCATCGGCAAACATTTGTATGGAGGAGTGTACAACGTCAGGCATGTCATTTATGAAACAAACAAACAACAGCGGGCCCAATACACTGCCCTGTGGTACCCTACTTGTTACAGGTACAGATGACGATTTCGTGCCATTAATCACCACACACTGCTTGCGGTCATGTAGAAAGTCTTCTATCCACGCTAGGACATTTCCCCGAATTCCGTACCCTTCCATTTTGATTTTCAGCCTTTCGTGGGGTACACTGTCGAAAGCTTTGGCAAAATCTAGGTAAATATTGTCGATATTACCACCCCGTTCCAGAATATGGGTCCAAATATTCAATACCTTGAGCAATTGTGTTAAGCAAGAGCGCCCAGGCATAAAACCGTGTTGGCAATCTTTTACAAGGTTGTTTCATAGTAGATGTTCCATCGCGGCATCTCTGATAATACTCTCAAATACTTTACATATTATGCTGGTCAGGCTCACCGGTCTATAGTTGTTCGTGGAGTGACTATCGCCCTTCTTGAAGATAGGACTCACATAAGCCACTTTCCATTCACTGGGGACCATTTGTTCATCCAGGCATTTACAAAACAGAATCTTCAGGGGCTCTGCAAGCTCGTTGCACAGCTCCCTTAGCACTCTAGGATGCACCATGTCAGGTCCAGGACTCTTATGGACCTTTGGCCTTTATAGTTTGTCCAAAATACCAAAATAATATTCGTACGTAATTAATATATCTGCCAAAAAACCCTCTACCCCCTCTTAGCAAACACACCCCCTCTCCACCCACACCCCTCTCCACCCACACTCCCCCCTCTCCACCCACACTCCCCCCTCTCTACCCAAAACACATACGTAATCGAACATAACTTATAAACAAAACACCTCACAAAAGTTCCTCCTCTCACACACAAAAACAAAAGCGAGAGGAAGGCTAAGAATGATTCTCTCTAGGATAAAGCCGACTCTTGTCCCAGGCTCTGGCAGCGACGGCCCCTCATTTGTAATGCCTCCGCCAGAATGATGGTAAATGCGACAGCCTTGTGAAGAAAAATGACACAAACATTATGGGAAAAAATAGCACTAATGATTATGCCCGCGGCGCCGTGACGGGTTGGTTTGGCCAGTCGGCGGGATCACATTACTCTCTTGGTGGGTGGCTCTCTCCTTCCCTGGCTCCTTCCCTCCCTCCCTCCCCCCTTCCCTCCATCCCTCTCTCTGGTTGCCGCCTTTCCTCTCTCTCACCCCCTCCCTCCCTCCCTTCCTCCCCCCTTCCCTCCATCCCTCTCTCTGGTTGCCGCCTTTCCTCTCTCTCACCCCCTCCCTCCCTCCTCTCCCCCAGAGCATCTATCATGTTTTGCTCTTGGTGTTTATTTCTCTTTGTTCAGGGCGCATGAGAATAACAGGATGAAAGGGAAGGAGAGTTGGAGGGTGGAAGAGAAGACGAGAGGATGATAAGGAGGGAGATAGGGAGAGAAGATGAGAAAGAGGGAGATAGGGAGGAAGAAAGGGTGAGTGGAAGAGATTGAAGATGGAAGAGGGGGTTGATGGTTCATAGGGTGGGAGGGACGGAGGGTAGGTATGTGGGAGGGAGGGAGGGAAAGAAATAAAAGAAGGTAGGAGGGAGGGAGGGAGGAGAGAGAAGGCTGCATTGTTCTCTCTCTTATAATACTACACAGGAAGGAAGGAAGAATTCTCTCTAGGGTAGATAATACGTGAGGTGGTGGTGGTGGTGGTGGCGGTGGTGGTGGTGGCTTGGTGGCAGTGGTGGTGGCGGTGGTGTGGTTGTGGTGGTGGTGGTGGTCACTGGTGGTGGTGGTGGTAATTGGTGCTGGTGGTGGTGATGGTGGTGCTGGTTGTGGTGGTGCTGCTGCTGGTGGTGGTGGTGATGGTGGTGGTGGTGGTGGTGGTGGTGGTGGTGGTGCTGGTGGTGGTGCTGGTGATGATGTGGTGGTGATGATGGTGGTGGTGGTGGTGGTGGTGGTGCTGGTGGTGGTGCTGGTGATGATGGTGGTGGTGTTGGCGGTGGTGGTGATGGTGGTGGCGGTGTTGGTGTGGTGGTGGTGGTGGTGGTGTTCGTGCTGGTGGTGGCTTGTGGTGTTGGTGGTGGTGCTGATGGTGGTGTTGGTGTTGGTGTTGGGGGTGGTGGTGGTGGTGGTGTTCGTGGTGGTGGTGGCAGTGTTGGTGTTGTTGGTGGTGCTGTTGGTGGTGTTGGTGTTGGTGTTGGTTGTGCTGGTGGTGGTAGTTAGGTTTATGGTGACTTGTGGTGCTTGATGTAATGGTGGTGATAGTGGTGTTGGTTCTGGAAGTAATTAAGGAATGGGAAGGGGAGAGGAAGATGAGGAAGGAGTGAGGTAAGGAAGATGGAGGAGAAAGGAGAAATGAGGGGGTGAGGGAGGAGGAGAAGGGGTGACGAAGGATGGGGAAATGACTGGAGGGAGGGAGAAGGAGGTGAAGGAGGAAGGAGAGGGAGGGAGGAGGGAGGGAGAAGGGAGGAGAAGAGGAGGATGGAGGGAGGGAGGATGATATATACCATTGGTTTATGTTTACCTCTCCTCATTAGTAGCTCTACCTGACGTCTTTGTGGCCTCTAATGACCTCCTGTGGCCTCTAGTGCTCTCATGTGGCCTCTGGTGCCCTCTTATGGCCTCTAATAACTTCCTATGGCCTCTAATGCCGTCTTGGCCTCTGATGCCTTCCTACGACCTCTAATGCCCCCTGTGGCCTCTAGTGCCCTCCTGTGGCCTCTAATGTTTTCTTGTGCACCTCTTCGTCCTCAACATCTATCAGCAGTCCTTGGCCTCTTACGTCCCCCTCACTCCCCTTCCCCCTCCCCCCTTCTCCTCCCCTCCTCCCTTCTCTCCATCCCTCCCCCTCTCCATCCCTCCCCCCACCTCCACCCCTCCCCCCACACTCTCCACCCCTCCCCACTCTCCCACCCCTCCCCTCTCCACCTCCCCCACCTCTCCACCCCTCCCCCCCTCTCTCCACCCCTCCCCCCTCTCTCCACCCCCTCCCCCACACTCTCCACCCCTCCCCCCTCTCCACCCCTCCCCACACTCTCCACCCCTCCCCCCCTCTCCACCCCCTCCACCACCTCTCCCCACCCCCCCCTCTCCACCTCCCCACACTCTCCCACCCCTCCCCCACTCTCTCCCACCCCTCTCCCCCCCTCCTCACCCCTCCCCCTCTCCCACCCCTCTCCCCACACTCTCCCACCCCTCTCCCCCTCTCCCACCCCCCCTCTCCCCACTCCCTCCTCCCTCCCCTCCCACCCTCCCCCCCTCTCCCACCCCTCCCCCACTCTCCACCCCTCCCCCACACTCTCCCACCCCTCTCCCCACCTCTCCCACCCCTCCCCCACTCTCTCCCACCCCTCTCCCCACACTCTCCCCTCCCCCTCTCCCACCCCTCCCACTCTCCACCCCTCTCCCCACACTCTCACCCCTCTCCCACTCTCCTCCTCCCTCCCACCTCTCACCCCTCCCCCCACACTCTCCACCTCCCCCACACTCTCCACCCCTCCCCACACTCTCCCACCCCTCCCCACCTCTCCCACCCCTCCCCCCCACTCTCCACCCCTCCCCACTCTCCACCCCTCCCCTCTCTCCACCCCTCCCCACTCTCTCCACCCCCTCCCCCACCTCTCACCTCCCCCACTCTCACCCCTCCCCCACCTCTCCCCCCTCCCCCACACTCTCCACCCCTCCCCCCACACTCTCCACCCCTCCCCACACTCTCCCACCCCTCCCCCACACTCTCCACCCCTCCCCCACACTCTCCCACCCCTCCCCCACTCTCTCCCCACCCCTCTCCCCCTCTCCCACCTCCCCCCCACTCTCCCCACCCCTCTCCCCACCCCTCTCACCCCACCTCTCCCCACCTCCCTCCACCCCTCTCCCCTCCCCACTCTCCCACCCTCTCCCCTCCCCCACTCTCCCACCCCTCCCCCCCACTCTCCCCCTCCCCCACCTCTCCCCTCTCTCCCCCACTCTCCACCCTCCCCCCCTCTCTCCACCCCTCTCCCCTCCCACCCCTCCCCAACTCTCCCACCCCTCTCCCCACACTCTCCACCCCTCTCCCCACCTCTCCACCCCTCTCCCCACCTCTCCCCTCCTCCCTCCCTCCTCACCCCTCCCCCACCTCCACCCCTCCCCACACTCTCCCACCCCTCCCCCCACTCCACCCCTCTCCCCCTCTCCCACCCTCCTCCCTCTCTCCCACCCCTCTCCCCACCTCTCCACCCCTCTCCCCTCTCCACCCCTCTCCCCTCTCCACCCCTCCCCCCACTCTCCCCCTCTCCCCCCTCTCCCACCCCTCCCCCCCTCTCTCCCCTCTCCCCTCTCCACCCCTCTCCCCACTCTCCACCCCCTCTCCCCCCTCTCCACCCCTCCCCACTCTCCACCCCTCCCCTACACTCTCCACCCCTCCCCCTCTCCCCACCCCCCCTCCCCACTCCTCCTCCCCCCACCTCTCCCACCCCTCCCCCACTCTCCCACCCCTCCCCACTCTCCCACCCCTCCCCACCTCTCCCACCCCTCCCCCTCTCCACCCCTCCCTCCCCACTCCCACCCCTCCCACACTCTCCACCCCTCCCCACCTCCTCCACCCCTCCCCCCACTCTCCACCCCTCCCCACCTCCCACCCCCTCCCCCCACTCTCTCCACCCTCTCCCCCACACTCTCCACCCCTCCCCCACTCTCCCACCTCCCCACCTCTCCACCCCTCCCCACACTCTCCCACCCCTCCCCCCTCTCACCCCTCCCCACTCTCCACCCCTCCCCCACACCTCCTCACCCTTTCCCCACACTCTCCACCCCTCCCCACCTCTCCACCCCTCCCCACCTCTCCCCTCCCCCACCTCTCCACCCCCTCCCCACACCCTCCACCCCTCCCCTCCACCTCTCCCACCCCTCCCCACACTCCTCCCACCCTCCCCCACACTCTCCACCCCTCCCCCCCTCTCCACCCCTCCCCACCTCTCCCACCCCTCCCCCCCACCTCCCACCCCTTCCCCACCTCACCCCTCCCCCACACTCTCCACCCCTCCCCTCTCACCTCCCCCCTCCTCCACCCCTCCCCCACCTCTCCCACCCCCTCCCCACCTCTCCCACCCCCTCCCCCACTCTCCCCCCCTCCCCACACCTCTCACCCCTCCCCACTCTCCACCTCCCCCACCTCTCCACCCCTCCCCCACCTCCTCCACCTCCCCCACCTCTCCACCCCTCCCCCCCACCTCTCCCCCTCCCCACCTCTCCACCTCCCCCCACCTCCACCCCTCCCCCTCTCCACCCCTCCCCACACTCTCCACCCCTCCCCCCACTCTCCACCCCTCCCCCACTCTCCACCCCTCCCCCCCCTCTCCCACCCCTCCCCCACTCTCCCACCCCTCCCCACTCCTCCCCCCTCCCTCCCCCACTCCTCCCACCTCCCCCCACCCCTCTCCCCTCCCCCCACACTCTCACCCCTCCCCACTCTCACCCCCTCCCCACCTCTCCACCCCTCCTCCCCACCTCTCCCACCCCTCCCCCCACACTCTCCCACCCTCCCCTCTCTCCCACCCCTCCCCCCCCTCTCCACCCCTCCCCCCACCTCTCCCACCCCTCCCCCACTCTCTCCACCCCTCCCCTCCCACCCCTCCCCCCCACCTCTCCCACCCCTCCCCCACCTCTCCCACCCCTCCCTCCTCTCCACCCCTCCCCCCACTCTCCACCCCTCCCCCCACCTCTCCACCCTCCCCCCACCTCCTCCCACCCCCTCCCCACCTCTCCAACCCCTCCCCCACTCTCTCCACCCCTCCCCCCTCTCCACCCCTCCCCCACCTCTCCACCCCTCCCCCACACTCTCCCACCCCTCCCCACTCTCCACCCCTCCCCACACTCTCCACCCCTCCCCCACACTCTCCACCCCTCCCCCACTCTCCCACCCCTCCCCACCTCTCCACCCCTCCCCCCACTCTCCCACCCCCTCCCCACTCTCCCACCTCTCCCCCACTCTCCCACCCCTCCCCACTCTCCCCCTCCCCCACCTCTCCACCTCCCCACACTCTCCACCCCTCCCCACTCTCCACCCCTCCCCACACTCTCCCCCTCCCCCCCTCTCCCCCCTCCCCCCCTCTCCCACCCCCTCCCCACTCTCCACCCCTCCCCCCCACTCTCCCACCCCTCCCCCACTCTCCCCACCCCTCCCCCTCTCCACCCCCTCCCCCCCTCTCCCCACCCCTCCCCCTCTCCCCCTCTCCCCCTCTCACCCCTCCCCACCTCTCACCCCTCCCCCTCTCCACCCCTCCCCACACTCTCCCACCCCTCCCCCACCTCCTCCACCCTCCCCCACTCTCCCCCCCTCCCCCACCTCTCCACCCCTCCCCCCTCCCCCTCCCCCCCTCCCCCCCCCCCCCCCTCTCCACCCCCCCCTCCCCACCCCTCCCCACTCTCCCCCTCCCCCCCTCTCCCACCCCTCCCCTCTCTCCCACCCTTTCCCTTTCCTCTTCTTTCTTCTTCATCTCGTCCTCTCCTCTTCCTCCTCCTCCTCATATCCACTGCGTGACCTCTGACCTTCTGACCACTGAACTATTGACAACAAACACAACAAACAATAAACAAATAAATCATATTCATCAATTTAATAAAAAAAATTCACATTAAAAAAAATTCACATTAAAAAAATTCACATAAAAAAATAAGAAAAAAAATATCATGTAATATTCTGGTGAGCATTTATAAGGGTAGGTCAGCTAACATTTTCCTCTTATCAAAGCATTATAACTTCCGTCTTGTGTGGACGGTTTAGCGTTCACTTGGTACTTTGTAGCGTTCATTTACCGTTTATTTAGATTCATTTACCGTTTATTTAGCGTTCATTTACCGTTTATTTAGCGTTCATTTACCGTTTATTTAGCGTTCATTTACCGTTTATTTAGCGTTCATTTACCGTTTATTTAGCGTTCATTTACCGTTTATATAGCGTTCATTTACCGTTTATGTATCGTTCATTTACCGTTTATGTAGCGTTTACTTACCTTTTAAGTAGCGTACATTTACCTTTTATATAGCAGTTCATTTACCGTTTATGTATCGTTCATTTACCGTTTATGTATCGTTTCGTCATTTACCTTTATTTAGCGTTCATTTACCGTTTATTAGCGTTCATTTACCGTTTATGTAGCGTTCATTTACCGTTTTATTTAGCGTTCATTACCGTTTATTTAGCGTTCATTTACCGTTTATGTAGCGTTCATTTACCGTTTATGTAGCGTTCATTTACCGTTTATTTAGCGTTCATTTACCGTTTATTTAGCGTTCATTTACCGTTTATTTAGCGTTCATTTACGTTTTTGCTTCATTTACCGTTTATGTAGCGTTCATTTACCGTTTATGTAGCGTTCACATGTTGCCTTTAGAGTGGAGACCAAGGCAAGTCAAGCATTCCCTGGGTGATGAGGAGAACTGACTGTGAGGAAAAGCGACTGTGAGAGAACTAACTGTGTGAGAAGAACTGGCTGTGACAGGAGGAGCTGACTGTGAGGGAGAACTGGCTGTGTGAGAGAACTGACTGTGAGAGAACTGGCTGTGTGAGAGAACTGACTGTGAGGGAGAACTGACTGTGTGAGAGACCTGTCTGTGAGAGAGAACTGACTGTGAGAGAGAACTGACTGAGAGGGCTGGCTGTGTGAAGGGCGGCTGTGAGGGAGGAGCTGTCTGAGGAGGGCTGACTGTGAGAGAGGGGAGCGGCTGTGAGGGGAGAACTGACTGTGTGAGAGAACTGACTGTGAGAGAGAGGCTGACTGTGAGGGAGAGAGCTGACTGTGTGAGAGGCCTAACTGTGTGAGAGGAGACTGACTGTGAGGGAGAACTGACTGTGAGGGAAGACGGCTGTGAGAGAAGAGCGGTTGTGAGGGAGGGAGCGACTGTGTGAGGCCTAACTGTGAGGGAGAGCGGCTGTGAGGAGGGAGCGGCTGTGTGAGAGAACTGACTGTGAGAAGGCTGACTGTGAGAGAACTGAGTGTGTGAGAGACCCTGACTGTGAGGGGAGCGACTGTGAGGAGAACTAACTGTGAGGGAGCTGACTGTGTGAGAGGGAGCGGCTGAGGGAGAACTTACTGTGAGGGGAGAACTGACTGTGAGGGAGGAGCGGCTGTGAGGGAGAACTGGCTGTGAGGGGAGAACTGATTTGTGAAGGGAGCGGCTGTGTGAGAGAACTGACTGTGAGAGAGGAACTGACTGTGTGAGAAGGGAAGCGACTGTGTGAGAGGAGCTGACTGTGAGGGAACCTGACTGTGTGAGATACCTGACTGTGTGAAGGGAACTGACTGTGAGGGGAGAAATGACTGTGTGGAAGGCTGACTGTGAGGAGGGAGCTGACTGTGAGGGCAAACTGACTGTGTGAGAGGAGCGGCTGTGTGAGAGAACTGACTGTGTGTGAGACTGCTGTGTGAGACAACTGTCTGTGAGAAGAGCTGCTGTGTGAGAAGGCTGACTGTGAGAGAGGGCTGACTGTGAGAGAACTGACTGTGTGAGAGGAGCGATGAGTGAGATACCTGACTGTGAGGGGGAGAACTGACTGTGAGCGGAGAACTAACTGTGTGAGAGGAACTGACTGTGAGAGAACTGACTGTGAGGAGAGCGACTGTGATAGAGAGCTGACTGTGAAAGAACTGACTGTGAGAGGAGGAACTGACTATGTGAGAGAACTGACTGTGAGAAGACTGCTCTGTCTCTTTATTGGGAAATAATAATAATAATAATATAATAATAATAATAATAATAATAATAATAATAATAATCTAACAAAAATAAGAAAAATTTCATAATTAATTACCACCTTGCCCTACCCCCGTTTAACGTACACTAGTCACCTGGTTAACTTTGCCTCCTAGTTTACAGTACTCCAGAGGTGCCTTTAACTTTTCACCCAATTATGTATGGCAATTGTTAACCTAATAGGCGTGTGGACCTGGTTGGCTGGCAGTGCGTCATAACCTGATTACTGAATGTTTAGCTTCGAATGGTAACTATGGTCGTGAATAGGGTAAATTGGGTTAAATAGGATGAAATTGGGGTATAATAGGGTTAAAATGGGGTAAAATAGATGCTGTAAATAGGGGTGCAAATTAAATTGGGATTAAACAGTGCCAAATTAAAATAGGGATAAGATATATTTCTAAATAGGGAATGATCGTAATTGGGAGAAATAGCACGGGTTGAAATGACCTACAGAGATGCAAAGTAATTGGAATTAAGTTTGTAATAGACGGAATAGGTGAAAATAGATCATAAAGCCTATTGTAGATATGACTAAATAGGCTGTTGTGAGAAATGGAGAGTTGTGTAATGGGATGGTAATGGGGTATATTAAGGTCCATTAACTGGGCGGGCGGTGATAATGGGCACGGCCGGATATCAAAGGATTTCCGTATTATGGAACCTTGTGGTCCGCTCCTCTAATTCTGCCCATTCATGACATTATGTTTCTCTTAATGGATCCTTTCCTAACACCCCTTTGTGGTCTCTCTCCCTGACTACGTTTCCTAATGGTTCATCCTTATGTTCATAGATAAATAGAAAGGGGAGATAAAGATATATGTGGGAGAGAGAGAGATTAAGTTATGTGTGGGAGAGAGAAGATGAGAGACATATAGAAAAAGATGATGAGAGAGAGAAGAGATGTGGGTGTCTCGTGTTATTATGACTAGAATTTGGATCTTGCTGAGGAGGACAGGGAAGATTTGACTGGGCAGCGAGGTCACGTGAGGTTAACATGATTCTAGAGGTCAGGTGAGAGGTCAGGTACGAATATCAGCAAATAGATCGTGATTTCCCAAGACCTAATGAGGCGAAATTAATACTTGGTCAGAAGTCGGATTTGCATAATGCTGAATTCGTGGTTTTCGTTAGGTTAGGTTGAGAGAGAGAGAGTAACAAATACTGTAGGTAGACAATAGCATAAACAAAGTTATAAATATATAATTACATAATATAAACAAGTCAAGATTGTCACAAATATATACACAATTATTTAACAGCATAATTCCCGGTTAAACAAAACAAATAAACAATCAAACAAACAAATCAAAGCTACATATAAATAAAAACACAAGCAAACAACCAAACAAACAAGGAAAAGACATACACAAACAAACGCATACAAACGTACATATTAAAATAAACACTAAACGTATACACACAAACACACAAAACAAACATACAAGTAAAAACCAAACAAACAATAACTTAGATGTCAATTCCAGGAAAATGTTTGTTGTCGAACGTGAAAATTTATTACAGGTATAATGTTTATGTTTTCGGAAATTGTAATAGTATCTGAGGTGGTGAATTATTGTGTTTATTGTTGATGGTACAATGTTGTCGTGAAGTTACTGTGTCGGGGAATGTTGCTCTCTCTCTCTCTCTCTCTCTCTCTTTTTTTTCTCTTCAACCAGCAGTATAAACCTTCCCACTTACTTCTCTCCCGTAATATAGTAAACAAATGTGTGTTTCTTACCTCTAGGGTGAGGGGGTTCAGTCAAGAGGACCTCGTTGTCAATAATAAGCTTTGTTGTGTTATGAG